>NC_056463.1:27711665-28011665 GCF_008729295.1 Plectropomus leopardus
TCATTTATGATAAGTTTGGTTGTGTTAATGCATATGGCATGAATTTTGGCAGGACTGTGTATTTTAGTTCAATCACTGAATTTTCAGCTCAGCTCCTACAATAAGTCTAAAATACACTGTGGAAACTAAACTGTTACATTCAGACTGTTACGGTAAAAAAAAAAAAAAAAAATGCTCCTTTGAAACTCATTCAAACTGCAATTTTTGATGACACAGTCATCAAAGCATAAAACATGCATTGTATTATTTCTAAATGCCATTCATTTTAACATTAAATTTTACTATCAACTAACTATAGCATAGAACATATGCATATTTACATGACACCTATTTAGGTCGCCTTTTGGGCTCAGGAAAAGGGAGCTTTTAACACAAACATTAAGTAATGACTGCAATGCCAGCCTCTGCCAGTGGATGCCAGTGTTGAGCAACCAGGTTTGGAAACGTTTCAAAACGTTTCGAAACAAGTGTTGAAGGGTTTCAAAGTTTCGAATTTGCCATCTCTACAATGAAGCATCTCTACAAGCTATAATATTTCATTTTCAGCCATTTTTTCATCAAAAATCACGTCAAAATGTCATAGCATAGTATGTTGTCAAAAATCATGCCAAAAAATCATAGTAAAATAATGCCAAGAACTCATACTGTAGTATTTCGTCAAAAATCATGCCAAAATGTTATGGCATAGTATGTCGTCAAAAATCATGATAAAAAACCATAGTATGGTATTTAATCAAAAATCATGCCAAAACCTAATAGTATAGTATGTCGCCATGATTTTTGACAACAAAGTATACTATGATGTTTTTGGATGATTTCAACTGTATTTTTTTGTTGTTTTTCATTCTCATACTATACAATGATGTTTCTTTGCGACGACATAGTATATTTACATGATTTTTTTTTACAACATACTGTCTTTTTAAATTATTTTTGACAACATAGAATATGATGACTTTTTATGACAACATGACATTTTTCCGTGATTTTTGACATCCTGTTTTCATGGGCAAAGTATAATATATTTTTGTATTTTTACAAAACACACTATGATTTCTTTATAGGATTTTTGCAGACAGAAAGACATAAACAGACAGAAATTTGAAGAAGTCTCACGTGTGGTCGACCTATTTCCTTCACAAAACTTGCAGACAGACAACCCGAAAAAATAATGCCTCCTGCCTTGGCTATCGCTGGCACGGAGATATATAAAATTTGAGGCTGTTGCCACTCTTATTAACCCTTTATTTTAATTATTTTCATGCAAGTTTGGATTTGTTGTCCCCTTTAACTGTTTGGTAAAGTACATGTGTATAACAGCAATCCAGTGCAGTACAATTACTTTAAATTGTAATTAAGTACAGCACTTGAATAACTGTAATGTAAACACAATTGAAAGTATCCAAATGGCTGAGTTGATAATGTAGTATTGACTGTGGCCTGTAGATAATGTCTGTTCAAGGCACAGCTTGCACTGCAAAAATAATTTAAAAGGTTAGGAGAGAGCCCTTTCTATTAAAGAGTTAATCTCAGGTAGTGAGGAGTTAATTTTTGCCTAAGGATGTTTTGTGCATGAGGTCCTGTTGCCTCAGGAGCACAGAAGCAGACAGCAAAGCATCTCTTATTTATTACAATATGTCTGCATATAAAGGAGGGCAGATCATCTACTATCCATATTCCCCTACACACTCCTCACCAGCTGCGTACACACTCAGGGAGAAAGTTGTATGACATCACCGCACCAGGTTGGTTCACTCTCTGCACTCAAATCACAAGAATCACAAACTCCATGATTGCTTCACTTTTATCATAAAAAACAGTGAAATAAATAGACAAACACAATGTAAAAATATAATGTTTAAGAGATCTGTTGGGGGGGGGGGGTGCCATTGCAGTTTGTTCAAATAGCAATATGTTTGAAATCAGATTGGTCCCTGGTTTGGTAGATCGACGTGAGAAACATTTCACAACATATCATAGCACCGTTGTGTTGTGTTGTGTTGTCATGAGCGCTGTACTCAGCTTGGCTGACCCATGGAAATCACAGATATTTCACATGAATGCAGGACAGACTTGAAAACAGTGGAACAGCTGCATTAGCTGTGGTTAGAAAAAAAAGGGCCACTGCTTACAGTTCCATTTCATATAAATATAATATATTAATTTATACATTGTACACGGCTCTATACCACATACACAACTTAGGTAAACACATGAATAAAAAGGCAGCTGACAATTTGTAAAATCAAAACCAAAAGCTGTGGGGAAATTGAAGTTTAGCTGCACTGCTGAAAATACAAAACTTTTGAGAGCAAGATGATTCTGTGCAGAAACCTGTGCTTTTGTAGTTCAACTGTTTAAGATATGTAAGTTGATGTCACTTACTCCAAAATTCATGAAGGCATTAGATCATTTATACAATCTTAAGGAGCGAGTGACAAAATGTCAGTATTTGTTTGTGTGTGTGTGTGTGTGTGTGTGTGTGTGTGTGTGTGGCAGGGAGAGTCTGAGTATGTGCAAACATTCAGTTGACTTGAGATTACAACCCTGAATTGACTTCAGATTTAATTTGCAGCATTGATGTTAGAATTCAAAATGTCTACTTAACTGTGCCAAATGAAATGAGAACATGGATGAGGATGTGTTAAGGATGTACGGGGTTAGCTAGCGCACCAGGAGGAAAGTGAGTCCAGCGAGGCCAACACCCGCAGCAGCAAACAGCGCTGTCTTCATGGACGAGTCCTGATTCACCTCTCTGGCACTGCAGGAGAACTTGCAGAACCCCTCCTGAGAGGACAAACAAAACAAAAGAAATGGTTAGAATTTGTTGGGTTTCTTTTACTTGCAATACATAATATTTATCTACAGTTTTCAGGGTTTTTTTGCATATACTGTAGGTTTTACAATTCAAAATGAGGAAGTATTAGCTGCCAAAATGTCTTCTAACTAACAGTTGCTTGGCTGATGCCCGGCGGCAATTAAAGAATATGTTTTGGAAAATATCTCAGTCACTGACAGGCTTGTGTTTCTCCACAAACACAGTAAAAAGATTTGCACAGGGTGCCGCTGATATCGGCAAGTTTTTAAATAATGTGACAGCACAGCAGTTCTTCAAGGTAGAAAAATAAGTGTCAACCCGGAGTAATGGAAAAAGCGCCAGTTTGAATAAATATAATGTAGAAATGATTGAATTCGGTTATATTAATTATGAACTCCTTCTAGCCTTTTCTGCTCCATTAGCAAAAAATAAATAAAAATTGGGTGAGTCAGATGCTGTTCAGCCCCATCAGACGTGTATTTCTCCATCTTGTGTTTTCAGACTGAAGTCACCAATTCAACCAGTGAGTGCACCTGCTTGCAGCTGCTTGTTGTTATAAACAAGCTAGCTTTCAATATAGCCGAAGCCAAATTCAACACACAGAAGCTTTGACTGTTACTACAAAGTCCATCTGGCTGAGTTGGTTATGTGTCTGTTGAAACCAGCTGTCAGCTGAAGAAAGGAGGGGTAAGAGAGTGTGTGTGTGTGTGTGTGTGTGTGTGTGTGTGTGTGTGTGTTTGGGAGGGGGCCAGGGCAAGCCCATTGACAAAAACAGACATTCAACTGTAGCTGAGTTCAGTTTGGTGAAGCATCTGGTCTACCCAGAGTCCATCATGACTATTCCATAAGTTTTTTTCAAGTTAAATAAGCCACAACAAGCAGCCTTAAAATGATCTTTGGCCTTTTGATTTCCAGTGGCTAAACAAGCATACAGTCCAGAACCGCCTGAAAACACAGCTTTTGTTTTGCAAAACTGATCATCTGAAGCCCAACACTGTTTCAGCATGGCCCTGAATTTACACTGCTGAGGGCTGTCTCGTTGTTGACCACATTCCTCACCATTCTGCACATTTTAAGCCACATTTACACATAGATCTGAATAAAAACCTGAGCAGGAAGCAAACATGATACTTTCAAACTAGGTGGTTTCCAACAGCAAAAGTTTAAAAGAAGCACTTTCACTTTTAGCTGTTACTGGGATTTTTTTTTTTTACAGTTCCGTTTAACTGCCCCTAGATACAATCAAAATACCTCTCTAATCTCCAAGGTTTGTGTTGACTCAGCTCTGCCTGTAACACTCAGTTTAGAAGCAGACATGACGTTATGACCTACCCATCCGTCATTCTCCAGCATCCAGTCTCTCTTCTCGTCTCCCAAGTAATCAGCTATGGTCTCTGCCAGTCCCCTGCAGTTTCCAGGCTCCTGTCCCGGTTCCTGCCCCTGCCCAGGGTCCAGCCCCGGCTTTATGCCCTTCTGCTCCAGCAGCTGTCTGGCCAGCACCCCAGTAAAGGTGAAAAGGGAAACAACCCTCCCCCAGTTCAAATGTCCATCTCCCACCAGCTCCTCCATCACCTTCCTGAGGCTGGAGCAGGGGTCCGGCCCACACTGCCTCAGGAAGGTCTGAGCGAGGGAGTGGAAGCGAGCCTGGTGCTGCGTCTCCATGTCGTGAGCCAGGCGCCTCATGGCAGCGGCTGACTCGCTGGGAGGTGGAGGTGCTGGCTGTGGGCCTGTGCAGCACAGGGACAAGTAGTCCTCTGCCAGAGCTAGGGTCTCTTTCCACAGCCTGCACGACATTTTCTAAACGGGGAAAAACAATAATATAAGAGTGCCTGCTGAAATGGGAGGATCAGGAGCCGTACTGGTTTGTTGATGTGACGGGAACAAAGAGTAACCAGTTCAGGGCTGCAACATACAATTATTTATATCATCAACTTATGTGTCAGTTGCATACTCAATTATTAGTCTGTAGCGGTGGAAATCACCAGAGGCCCCATGATACCTTAATATCACAATATTTAAGTCACAATACATTAGACTGAGATTAAATGTTTTGGGATAAGCCAAGTATTAAAACAGCAGATTCTGCAATATATTACAATTTATTACCTTATTCAACTGCAAATTATGTCCCTAAAGGGGGAACTTTGCCAACATCTGTTTTTATCTAATAAGATAAAGTTTTCAGTCTGTTCATCTCACTTTGATCTTTTTTTTTACTGCAGCAAAATGAATCTTTTGGACTAAAAAAGAAGGAACTGATTTTGTTTTTCTAGTAGGCGACCAAACATTTAATTTGTGTTTGCAGTATTAATAATTTATATAATAAAAAAATGATACTTGCCACCTATATATTGATACAATATTGCCACAAAAAATACACAATTTTTTTTCCAATTTTTTTTCCCCACAACCCCTATTAGTTAGTTTATTAAACCTTCAGACAACTGTGAGAATGTTCATTATGATTTTTAGAGCCCAAGGCGGCATCTTTAAATTTCTTGTTTATGTCACACAATAACTTTAAAATGCAGAGATATTCAAATTAAAATAAAAATTAAAAAGGTTTTACCTGAAAGATGACCAGATATTTAACAAATCTACAACCAGTTCATTTTTTGCCAGTTGAGTAATCAGGTAATCAACTCTTATAGCTTTAAACTAATTGGCTGTTACCTCCAATCAGCTCATCATGCAACTGACGTTACCCACAAGCTGTCTCGTTCATACCTAGCATAAGCTTCCTTTAGTAATAACTTAGCTGCGTTATTCTTACATGATCACTGAAAGCTTTTGAGGCTTTTACTGATATGTCACGCTCATACAGAGCAGACTGTCATGTTAGACTCCAATTTGTGCACAATGATGATCAGACTCTAGATTATTAACAATCCACAGTACTCAAAAAAGAGGACTGAAGGAGCCTTTATTGCCTATGCCCCTAAACATCGCAAAACACACCTTTTTTTTACTCTGGCCTTCTCTTAGATCAAAAACCATATTAGGCTGGTTTACCCCCCCTTATGCCACCATTTCATTTCATTGGGACATGATGTTGATTATTTGGTCATATGTTGATATTTTTCTGTTGTCTCTGATATTGGATTTGTTAGATAATACTGTGGTATTTTTGTGTCTTTTATTTTGTTTTATTGTCTGGGTCTTATAAAATAAGATAACCCTTAATCAGTCCCACAAAGGGGAAATTGGCATTGTTACAGCAGCCAGGTGTGTACAGAATAAGCGAGCAAAGAGCGATATAAATAGTAAAAAGTGAAAATAGCAGGGGAAAAAAAACAAGTCAGAAATAGTAAAGAAGTACATAATTTAAAAAAAGGTGCCACATAGTACAAAATAATCATATTATATAACAATTCTTATTGTTTTCCTCTTTATGCTTTTCTGTCTGCGAAGCACTTTAAACTGCATTCCATGTTAAAGCTGCTATATAAATACAACTATATTAGTATTATTACCACTGAACATGTTTCATCCATGTAAAACCAGAAGGTGTAAACATGTACTGGGAGCCTCTGAACCTGGTTCCTGTTACATTTTTGCAGCCAGGTGCTGAAATCTACTTGACAAAGTAACATGGTGTTAGCTGCTGTGTTGACGGCTACAGCTAACAGCAGCGCTAGCAGCAGTCGTGCTGGTGTCAACGTTAGCTCTCGGAAGATGCTGGAGCCTGAATACAGCTCAGTTAACTTTAACAGCCTGTCAAACCTGGATAAATCACACGTAATGCGTGTTGAATAACGTTAGTTATCAGTCAGCAGGTTGGCAGTCGGCTAGCCGGCCCAAGCTACCTTTTCTCCGCTAACTATCGTTGATCTGTCACCAAAGCAATGGAGGACACAAAGGACCACATTCACACAGGCTACCAGGAGCTAGCTCAACTACGAGAGCCACATCAGCGCACTAACACGGCTTTAAGTGTCATTATACAAACGCCTCTGAGTGGTCAGAGTTTTACATTTCCATACGTTCACGTGAAAAGTGGGTTAAACAATGTTTATCCGAGCGTAGAGGAAACAAAAGCTTACCCCCCCAGCGATATCAGACTGCTCTCTGCGCATACGGACAGCGGAAGGAGAACCTCGGTGCACTCACAGCTTCCCTTCAGCTGCTCTGCTGCGGCTTTATCATCTGACTCCGCCTCCGGGCTGTTTTATCCATCTGCTCCCCGCAAAAAAAAAAAAAAACCCGCAAAAGTCCCCTAACAATACAGCTGGGGAGACACCTCTCCTACAGAAAAGTGGCAATCAAATTACGTAAGTCATATTTATCATCATCAGGTTCCCCAGGGGTCGGCAGGCTTTACTATCAAAAGAGCCATTTCTGGGCCAAAACAAACAAACAAAAAAATCTGTCTGGAGCTGCAGGTAACACAACACATATAGCCAAACTAGCCTAGCAATATTATTAATGGGTCTATATGAGCATTCATTAATATGTTTTACCACAATTTATTATTTTTTGTTGCACTAACTTTGCAGTGTTGGTGGTAAAAACTCAAAGATCTATCAATGTACTATTAACTTCTCCATTTCCTCTGAGACTTGTCCTGTCTTGGATTTGGAATGAATCCATAGCTAGTCAGGCTTTTTTGATTCAGGACTGCCCACCACTTTAGGCTTTTTCTGGAAGAAGAAGAAGAAGAAGAAGAAGAAGAAGAAGAAAATGCCCAAAATACTGAATTTCTGGAGCAATTTCATAGTTTCACCATTCTATTACTGGCATTTTATAGACCACATAATTAATTATACACTCAAGAAAATGATCTGCAAATGACACAATAATGAAAACAGTGATTAGTTGCAGCTCTATCCAGGGATGGGATACATTTCAAAAGTCTACTTTTAGCTGGATAACCTTTATCTATATCCCTGAAAAAACATTGTAATGACATCACACAGGTAGAAATATGATTGTAATATTAAGTCATAGCTCACAATGCAAAACAAAGATACAGTTTGATCATAAATGGATTATTGAACAGACCTGCCAGGCACAGACACAGGGACCTGAAGTGTCAGGGCCCCTCCTGGCCTTCATCTGCAAAATGTCACTCAAATTATTGTAACATGTGCCAACTGAGAAAACGCTCAAAATACTTAACACAAAATAACTAAAAATGAGACAGAATAAACTCAAAGAGATCCAAACCACAAAAAGATGTATAACGACTACAGGCCTACGAAAGGCGCAAAACAACAAAAAACACAACAGAGCCTGCAACGACGTCTCCCAGTTCAAATTAATTACTGATCGTTTATTGACATCTGTAAAGTGTCTCTGAGTTTCTTGAAAACTGCTCTACAAATAGGATGTATTATTATCATTATCATCAAAAAGAGGCAAAACCACAAAATCTGGATGTCTTTCTCCTATGCTGGAGCCTTTTGCATGTCTGTGCCCAGGGGCCCATTGTCTCATTATCTTTTAATTACAGCAAAACATAATGAAATGCTGTCACACATAACACTTTTTTTTTTAAATTCACAGATGATTTCATCTTCATTGGACCTATCTAAACTAATTATAGGCATCAGTCGGTGCAGCCAGGTTTCACCTCTGCTTTGAAAGGGCTGAAAGCAGACCCCTAATTTTACAATTTGGTTTCATTCATCACCAAAGAGTCTCACTTCTCTCTCTCAGTGTGTGATATCACAATTTGTAAACTACACACACAGAATGGTTCAGTGATCAGCATGAGGAATTGAAAGATGCAGAGTTTGTGGCTGTCAAAGCAAATGGTTTCATGTAGTTTTTGCATCTGGTGATATTTTTGGGTACTTCCTCTGCATGGTGATTCCCCTCTGTTCTCTCATCCAACAGTGCATTTTCTCTTCCTGTCTTTCACCATCATGTCTCTTTACCTTGGTGCTTCCCACTGGGTCTTTCCCTGTTTGAATTCGAGAAAATCTTTAATCCAGGTTACCATTGAAATATATAAAAAAAATAGATAGAGCAAGATGACAGAAAAAGAAAACTGTACACTAAAAATCCCCAAGGGTTCTGGGAAACATAGTTTTGATTGTTTAAAACTGAAATTTCAGAGGAGCACTCTTTTTTTCACAGTGAAAGGATGTCGCAGCTCTTATAGTAGAGATTCATACCCTCGTGTGCAGTCATTGGCAGATCAATTTTGGTTTTAATAGCTTTCATAACATAAGGATATTAAAAAAAAACTGCTCATGTTCCTTCTCCACACTCAGTTTTGTAATTTGTAAAGTGATGATGTAAATACACAATAACGACCTTTGACCACGGTTTTAAAAAATAAAGACGTGTAAGTTGGAGAGACCATCTAATCAATAATGTTTACCACGCACTTCAACAACTGGACAGTCATGAAACCACAAACATACAGTAGATTCTGCCTGTTTATGGGCATAAAGTTACATCAAGTGCTGCTATACTGACATAACTGTAGGCCTTCCACAAGTGGACACCTGTAATTTTTTAAGTATTAGAAATAAAAGTTAATGCAGACTATGTTCGCTGCATAGATTTTAACTCAAGTAAGTTTGGAGAGTCTGCTAATAGATTTTCATATCATTCACAGCTGGATGCCTGGGATGGTATATAAACACACACAAATATGTATATAAAAATATGCAAGTATCTAAATGCATGTATATACAAAATTATCTAAGAGAAAACTATTGCTGTAATGTGGATGGGATTTTCAGCAAATGGTATAAAACTACCAAATCTAACAAACAAATTAAATTGATTTTTGTAATCATGCAATGAGATGCGCTCTTCTCCCTGGATGTTTTCAGGACTTTTTGTAGGAAATACAGCCAGATATTGCTTTTACAATTGTGATGCAGTGCAACGCCCTCTAGTGGTATGCAGCATATCCAAAGATGCCGTATTCAGTAGGGTAGGCCTACTCTACAGTTACCCTTAAGCCCATCGTTTTCTTTTCTTTTCTTTTTAGATCAGAATAATTGCTTCTGGGGGGGAGGGATGTCTTTTTGAGAATAACGTCTTTAAAACACACACAGAATGGTCTGTGAAAGGCAGTAACCGTTGATCATAATGACAGAATCATCAGGTCACAGGATATTTACATGTCTTAACTCCACTGAATAGAAGAAATGCAAATTTCAGCCATTGAGATTGAATCTAGGTCAACCTCAGTGCCAGGAGGTTGCAGTTGCATGCAGCCTGTGTGGCACAATCAGTTAAAACCAGCAGATGTACCAAACATTGATTTGTATTTTGTTTATGCAGAGACATGTTGGGTTAGCTTTATCTGATTTGGCTCCACCTGCATATAGTCTTCTACTAAGGTTGTCAGAAATGAGTGAATTGAAGGCAGAAGAGAAAACAATGATACAACAAACACACAAAGAAAAAAAAATACTTTGAATCTTTTTTATTTTTTTTCCTAACAACAAATTCATCTAAGCTGCTGAGGTACTGAAATAATAAAAATCTGTGGCTACATTAAAATGGTCTTCCTTTGGATAATTATGACAATATCTATGGCATTGTGCCACAGTAAAAACAATAATTACTGTGTGAATAGCATGATTCTGGACAGCTTTGTTTCTCATAGGAAAGATAACAATGTACATCATTTACAAGGCTATCATTGAAATAGGCTGTAGGTCGACATGGCAGAGTGAATACATGTGGCTCTTTACTCTCACAAATATTTCCCACTAAGTTAGCAATAACAATTACGTAATGATAGTCAGTCATCAAGCTACCAATAACAAAGATTAGGAATTTAAACTTGACTGTCTCTTCAGTGATACCCACTCTATGGTTATGATACAATGATATATTCTGACTCAGAGGAGATAATGTCGGTTTTTGTGCATCTGTGTGTTTGTCACGTGAAGGTTTGCATGAACACACTCCGGCAGTAGTGTTGGTTTCGTAATGCTGGTGCTGTCGTCACTGGATCACAACTGTGATATCAACTCTAGGACCAAATCTGTATGAGAGAAGTGTGAAGAATCATTAAACCGCAAAACAAGCATTTTTATATACAACACTGATTGTCTGAATCAGGAAATATAAGAAAAACATAATACAGTTATGTCAGAAATTAGGGCATGGCTGGCCACGTTTTTGTCAGTTTACACTTGAGTTGACACGTTTTCAACTCCCCTAACAGTAACAGATGAGAAGCAGAACCTAACTTGTTAACAATTACCCGATCAATATGATCCAAACATATATACTGGACTGGAGTGATTATCCTAAACCCTTTTCACAAAAAAAGAGATTAGGCCATAATTCATATGTTAATATTAAAAGAATTCCTCAGTCCTTCAAAATAATCTAACACAGCTGCTTTGATGTGATTTCATGCGTGAAAATAAGTTAAAAGAAAAAGTGAAAGTTGCGAAATGGTTAAGTCATGTTGTACAGGGAAACTCCGCCTCACCCGTAGGGTGTTGTCCCAGGAGGCCGAGCAGAGTGCTGTGCCGTCAGGTGACAATCTCACTCTGCTGATGCGGTTCTCATGGCCAAACAGGGCAGAGATACGAGTTCCCTTCAATACGTCCCATACATTGATGGTGTAATCATTATAACCAGTGAAAAGCAGGCGACCTGAGGGCATGCGGGGGCGAAAGAGAGAAAGTACAGGAGGAAGTGGGGAATTCGGAAGAAGAGGAAGAAGAGGCAGGGAAAGAATTGGTTGAAATTGTGAGATAGAGAGCACATTTTTCATTGAATCATTAGAAATACTTTTATTTGTTTCAAATTACTGGATCACCTGCCAATGACTGCACACGAGGTTATCAACTTTACTAGTAGATGCTGATGATATCATTTCACACTCTATCAATGGTTGACTACTTTACAAATTCCTTACCGCTCAGAGAGAAGTCACAAGTGGAAGCACCAAATATGATGCTGTCCTTCTGGTAGACAGCTACCTCACGGTCAGCTCGCAGATCATAGAAACGGCACTGAGGGACACCAGGAGACACAACGGTAATTTGACAACAATAATCGGAGTCACTGGTTTAACAGTATATCATAGTAATAAAGTTGGTGCAAGTGTTTTATCCCGACAGTACACGTTGCTCATATTTATATGGGTTTTTTTCTGGTATTTCTGTCATACTGCAGTCTGAATAATGTCTTGTTCACAGATATCAGTGAGTTCATCCCATCATCAAAGTGATTTAGATTGAATCCAATAAATCAATTCAGTCTACACATGCACCGCGGACGTCAATTTGACTATCTTGCACAGGGACATGTATTGACATGACCAGCAGGCACATCACAACAAACTGATAAGCAGGTCATATGACTCACTGTGGCATCGTCTGAAGCAGAAGCAAATGCATCTCCACTGGGGTAGTACCTGAACACACATGACCGAGGTCAGAATGAGAAGTGCAGCACAAATGATAAATCATGTAAAATAAGCGAGTAATTCTGCTGCTTTAACTGTGTCACAAGGCTGAAACTTGGTCTTACTCTTGGACAGAAGATGAACTAATCTCCTCTGTGTTAAAAAAAAAAAAAAAAAAAAAAAAAAGTGTCTGATATTGAATTATGTTCTCTTTATTTTTGCATTTGGGTAAGTAACTTTTTTGTTGGTTCCAAACTTTCATAATTAAAAAAAAAAAAAACAAAAAAAAAACAGACAACTGGAAATCTAGATTTAAAGGTTATTTTAGACAAGATTAAATGCAGATTCCATGTTTTTTTAGTATTCAACCTATAAAGTTAGTGTGGCAAAGTCATTTCATATCCATCTTCCTAATAAGAGAGGTACTGTGAGAAAAAGCTGGACTCACTTTACACAGTTGATGTCAGAATCGTGGCTCTCAAAGGCCTGAATGTTCTGTCCAGAGCGCATGTCCCACACAATAGCCTTCTTATCACAGCCCTGATAACACACATACAGGAACACACATGCACACACACAAATTAGAGAAGGAAACTGTGGTTACTATCCTGTAAAAATCCAGTTTCTTCAAAATGTCAGTGTTTCATGAAAACTCTAAATCCAAAGGTACCATGAGTAATTACAAGGTTTACACTACATCTTTCTCTTACCCCAGAGACAAAAGTGTTTCCAGTCTCAGATGGGGCGAGGTCCAGAGACAAGACATCAGCTGTGTGACCATGGAAACTCTGCAGCAACTGCCCACTCTCCACATCCCACAAGGCACATGTCCCATCTCCGCTGGAGGTCAGGATCTAACAGACACACACGACATACACATACGCAAAAGCACCCAGATACATGCACACATGAGCACAGGCACAACACACATGTTCAAAAACCACAAAACAATCAACTATATGAAAACATGATTTGGAGCAAGGTCAAGAGATATATGTTCATGTTTTGTAACATTTTTGGAAACTTTATCTTATCAAGGACTTCTTGAGGGAACTGTAGATACCAACAAGTGGCTTAAAAACTGTGTAAACACTGGCAGCCAGAGAACAATAGTCTGGAGGAAATGGCATCGCGGAGGAATTTTGATGGGTTAAGATGAATTAACCTTGAATTCTTTTGGAAAGTCCACGGTGATTCGGGTAAAACTACGCTGGATTTAAATAGGAAGCTGATAATAAAAAATGGTTTCAAATTGCTAAATAGAAATTGTAAAGAAATGTACTGTTTGTGCTTAAATGTTGGTTATTTGTTCTCTACTTTATATGACTTCAGCTACAGGCTTTGCATTTATTTCTCATTGTTACACTTTAAACTGAGAAGTGAAACAGAAAAAAAGGAAATCATAGACTTTGTGGAATAATATTTGAAGGAAAAAGAGTTTAGTATTGGACATGTGATCATGTTGACCTCACTGGTGGCTGAAAGGATGCAGAACAGTGCCATCAACATCCTCTTTCTAAAGTCTGTGTTAACAGTATAAACAGGTAGTGAAATGCTGCAGATCTCTTCTCTGTCATTTAACTATGATGCTGTTGTACTCAACAGTACGCTATGCTTTCACGGGGCAGACACACACACACACACACACACACACACACACACAACAAAAGCCAAAGGTCAATCCCTCACTCCTCACTGACAGAAAACCCTCACTGTGCATCATGTATTTGCATACAAACAAGCACACAAAATACCAAAATGTCAGCGATTCCTCTGATGAAAACAGATTACGGGCACTTAGAGACACATGCAGACATCAGAGATCCCTGCTGGCTGGTGGATTAGAGAGCTCCTGCTGGATGACCTCAGGCACAAAAACGCACCACATCCTGCCTGCACCGAGGGGTAGCTCCAGTTTCAACATGAATGCAATTATCAGTAAGCCACAATTACTGACACACACAGATGGGACTATGATGGGACACTGACTGATCAGACAGGGAGCCTTTGCATCAGTCTGCCTACCACCACCTGCATGTTACTATGTATTAAATACTTGCAGTGAGTTAAATAACCCAGTCAGCCCACATGTAAATGTCTTTAAAGAGAAAGCATTGTGACTCAGTCAGTGCAAAAGCAGATCTTAAATGTCAAAACTCACCAGCTGAAAGCCTTCACACATCAATGTTGCTCTCAGTTGGACACACACATACAGAGATACAACATCACAGAATAGTATGTCCTCCTAACACTCCTGTCAGCAGTCTTTAAAGGCTGCTTGAAAATGTGGAACCAGTCATTCAAACACATGAATAGTCAACACACTTTCTGAGCCCTCAGTGTAGTCCATGGCTTTGTGCTCCGAGCTCTTTTTTAATGGTACGGTATAATGGCTGTGAGCGCTACAGTGTGCATGTGTCTTTGTGTGTGAGACGCAGTATGAGAGAGAAAGTCCATGCGTGTATGTGTTAAATGTTCTACTCTCAGGTCACTGTGCTCCACTCTTTCCTAGATAAAGGCCACTCAGTGTCTATTAATACACCCAGGATAAAGAACCATCATGCCCCCACCCCGAGTCTCTTCTGCTCCCTCCTTGGCCCTGTCATCCATCTCCTGTCCTCTGTCACCGTGCTCCTCTGCCTTGCTGAGGGACAGAGTGGAGTAAATTATTAAAGCCTGCCAGTGTCAGGCAGTTTTCTTCATGTTCTCCCTTTTTAGACTGTCCCCTTCCTTTCCTCTGTCCTGTTTGGGAGTCAAAGGCACAGCCAACCAAAAAAGGTCTAATTGATATTGACTCATAATTCTTGTTTTGGGTGCAAGAGGTCGCAAATTCAAATCCCAGATGAGTCCATCGTTTCACAATCCTGGGCCACTCTTGTTAATTCATGTTACCAGAACAGTACAACAGGGTTTATACTCCTGTGTTGTATACAGTCAATGTTAATTCTATCATCTACAAATCTTACAAATACAAACAAAATAAACGTTTAAGAATGTATTCAGAATCCATGTTTTTTTTCAATTCAGTAAAAATGAATGCATTTAGTCATTGGTAATAGATTAAAAAAGTTTCAACTATACAAATCTCATTTACAGTTTCTTACAAGACATTAAACTGGCGCTCACCTGCATGTCAGACATAGTGAAGGTGCATCCTGATACATAGTTGGTGTGCATGGCAACGGACTTCTTCTTTGCAGCCAAGTTCTCGCTTTTGTCCAAAGACAGCGGGATCACTGAGCACTTGTTATCCAGTCCACTTTTAAAGGAGATAAAGCATGAGAGTTTGAGTGACAGGTCACTCACAATTTAAGATGAAATAGAATACTATTATTTTGCAGGTATTAGAGTATGAATATAATATAACTGGTCTGGGCTGACGGAGAAAGGATGAATGAGTAAAGGGAATGAACGTGTCTTCCATTATGTGTCACATTTAGTAAACATTTTCCCTGTAGGATCTATTTTAGTGGCACTAGCAATGATGGTGGCAGTCACCTAAAGTAGCCATTGTATACAAAATGAGGTTCTATTTTACACTATTTCATTACTTGAGTATTAAGTTTTTGGAAAAAAGCAACCAGGCTCATTTAAATAACTGATATCATACAAAGTTACACTTGAGCACAGTAAAATTATATCTCCAGAACATGTAGCCTATCATTTTTCTTTCATAATAGTAATACAAACTTTGTTATGAAACAATAACAGATATATTATTTCACAGTATTCTATTTTTCATAGAATACTGGAAAGAGTAGCAGTTTATTAAGTCAAGGCAATAAAAGGAGAAATTTTCTGTACTCACCCACATGCCACAGCACAACCTGAGGGAGCATATGCACACGCCATAACCCATGTACACGGCAGGGATACCCCATGTTCCTGAAGCACGCACACACACAAATGCATAAATAAGGGAGAAAAATGTTAAAAAGAATGTTTGTGGTAATTTGTTTAATAAGCATAAATCAACCATTTTTATGCATGTACTCTCTCTCTCTCTCTCTCTCTCTCTCTCACACACACACACACACAGCTGCACTAAACCTGTATTAATAGGGATTATGTTTGCTGTGGTTCTGTCTGCTCCATCAAGAGGCATAATGGTCAAACCAGGCTGAATCCTGGCTGCAATTTAAGTGCACTCTCTCTCTCACACACACATACACACACACAGTGTCATAACAGGGGACAGATGGATAGATAATCTTTAAACGCATATTTCCGTGTGATTATGCTGTGTCCCCTCTCAGAGGAGTAAGGCAGCAGCGCCCTTAATTTATGGTAATTTCTTACTCATACAAATTCAGCATCTTTTTATATTTATACAAAAGCACCACACATGCCTCTCTACTCACCTTATTAAGTGTGAATGCATCCCAGACAATAACTTTGCCATCCTAGATTACATTAAAAAAAATCAGTATTACATACACAATAATAAAGGGCCAAACAGTATAAAATGAACATTGTCCTGTGGTACATAATACTGTTCTATATATTTCTTGTTATAGAGACACATGTGTCCATGAGTGCGGTTGTACCTGTGAAGAGCTGACAAGACGACGTTTGTCTTTACACCAATCCATACACAGCACTTTGTTCCCATGACCCTTCAGCACACGTCTGGTCTTTATGGAGAGAGCGCCCACAGCCTCGATCTTCTCAGCAACCTGGTTCACTGAGGTACCAACACACACACACACACAGAGAGAGAGAGAGAGAGAGAGAGAGAGATATTTCAGTTGGTTTTGTAAGGTTTGTGAGAACATTTGACTGTTAGCAGTGGTGGAAGAACATCTCAGATCATTTATTTAAGTAAGCAGAAATAAAGTGCTTTATTCAAAATGTTAATAAATCCAGAAAATGCAAATACCACAGAATATGTGCTGTAGCGATTATACATGCTATTGGATTATTATTAGAGATTCTTAATCATGGAAGCAGCATTCAAGCAGCATTCACTTGCCTTTTACAAGTATAAAAAAGCAAATTGTGATGATTTCTTTTGAAAACATGATGAAAAAAACAATGAGCAACTTGGCAGGAAATCTCCTGCAAATTGCAAGAAATTAATAGATTAAGAAAGTTGTTTTTTTAAAAGGAAAAAAATAAAGTATCTTTATTTATTTATTTATTTATTCGGGGTTGCCAAATTTTAGGTAATTTTCTGGAACTTTTTACAAATGTCTTACTGTATCCCATGTTTTTCAAAGAAATCTAGCAAATTTGCTCAGGTTTCAAAGGGTCAGTCTTTAAAAATTCATCATTTTTTATATTGTTGACTTTCAATTTAGTTTTAAATTTGCTATATATTGTATTTTATATTTAACATACATTGCTTTTCAGCTTTGTTAGTCCTTGTTTATTGTATGCGTTGTAGCATCAGCTCTCCTCTAACTTCGTATTGCAACTGCTGCACAGCACTTTACCTCAGGACAAATGAAGTTCATCTCTTATCCATCTTATCTTATAGGCGTTGTATGTAAACTGTCATTCCGAAAAGTTAGTGACTGTAAATGTCAGATAAATAGAGTGGAGCAGAGAGTACAATATTTAACTCTGAAATGTATAGCTAGTTGAGCTATGAAGAAGCGGAAATATTTAAGCTAAAGTAAGTAGGCCGCCTCAAAATTGTACTGAAATAATGCACTTAAGTAAATGTTATTAATTAAACATCCCACCAGGCTGACAAAGGATATGCACAATGTCAGCACAGAATGGCACAAAAAGCGCAATAACTCTACAGAAGATTACTTGGTGAAAACCTCCACAGCTGAGCATCTCTCCGACAGTCAGCTGTGGTGTAGTGCCCGTTATAAACAAAACTTTAGGGCTACGTGCGCAAAAGACGAGTCAACGAGCTGCCAGCTGCCAAGTTGTTAGTGTTTCTGCAGGTGTCAGAGTTGTTGTTGTTGTTTTGGTGCGGGACACTTACACTCTATGTCGCTGAGCTTCTTCCGCTCCTCCTCCAGCTTCTTCTTCAGACTGTCGCTCTCCCTCTGAAGTGTCGCCACAGACTCTCCGCCCTGCAGCCCCTGACAAGCCATCTTTGAAACAACAACAAAAACAGTCAGGAGAGAGCGGGAAGGAAAGAGAAACGCGAGAAAAAACGGTGAAATTTGGGGAATGGGACGATAGTTGAGACTGCGCTCGAGCTCGACAGTGATGCTGCGCCGCGCGAGTCACAGCTCGTGCTCCGTTTCAGCCCCCTCCTCCATCCATCCTCCTCATTCAAGTACACTTCACATCCATCCTCCTCATTCAAGTACACTTCACGACGGGCGTTTAGACGCGCTGCTGCAGCTTCATAGTCTTCTATATATCCCCATAGTCCAGTTATTAAGAAAGTTCAACTTTGTCGACAATAAAAACACATACACACACGCGCGTACGCAGTGTAAGCAGTGTTGGGAAAGATGCGTTTGAAATGTAGTGTAGCCTTTAGGTTAGGCTACAGATTACAAATTACCCCGTTAAAAAAAAAAAAAAAGGTAGGCCTAAATGTAAATGTAATTATCGAAGTAATGTAATTGATAACTCTCAAACTAAATCTCTAACTTTCAAACTAATATTTTTAAACTGGGCGATCAAGCTGAAAGATACAAACAAACAAACGAAAAAGCATTTCACAGCATGCAAAGGAACAGAATGAGGGTTACCCTACATATACAGTAAATGTTATACAAAAAATAGTAT
Organism: Plectropomus leopardus; assembly: GCF_008729295.1. Taxonomy (NCBI): domain Eukaryota; kingdom Metazoa; phylum Chordata; class Actinopteri; order Perciformes; family Serranidae; genus Plectropomus; species Plectropomus leopardus. The sequence continues at coordinate 27,730,523 of NC_056463.1, forward strand.
ATTTGGATCCTTGGAACCTCTTTGTAATCACTGACATGTTAATCAGTGACTGCAATTTGATTACACATTTTTACTCAGTATCTGTGATTTAGCCTATAGTACAACCTACCGCTGCCTCCATCAGCTATTGTTTACAGTACAGCAGAGCAAATACTCAAATACAGTGTACACTTCAACTGATATTGGTTTTATTAGGTGGCTAAAATATGTTTTGCTGTGGTCCCGTCCACAGCAGTACATTGCTCAGCTTCTGTGCTGGTAGATTTTGGTTTATCAAATATGTTATTAAAGTAACGCAGTTCATAAAATAAGCACAGCAGAAATGTCAGATAGGTCAGACCACTGTGTTTAACTAAATATAGAGTATGCTAAAGTTATGACAGAAATAATGAAGTTTGCCGAATTTACATATCTCCACAATTCAAAACAGACAATTTCCTACCCAGAAGTGTATTGTTATTAGCATGACATCACTGTGTTTCGGTCTATACAGATATCTTTAAAACTTGAAATATAAACAGTCAAAATGGTACCCTTTATATTTCCTGTTGGAATGTTTTGCAGTGTAATGACATCAGTTGACAGGAAGTAATGTACTAAAAGGCTCTGACAGGAAATAAACAGGGACACCAGCTGTTGCCAAGCGATGAAATTCCAGTGAAACAGACTATAAAGACAGAAAGTGCTTCTGCAGTGCTATTATGGTCATTCCCTTGACACTGAGAGAACAGTTATGGGAGACCCAAAAACACTGACCGTTAAGACCGGGCTTTTTCAGGAGGGAGGCTGACAGAGAAATGTGCTTAAACAGAGTGTCTCAGACAGAGAATAAATACTAATAAATTGTTAGTACTAATACTTTAATGAGTCTAAAAGGGATTCAGGTCTTTCTTTTCCATTTTTTAATTGATAATTAATTTGTTACATCTACACTACATTCACTCAAATGAATTTTTTTTTTTTTTTTAAGTTTCAGCTGCTGCACTCAGTGCTGCAATTTGCAATGAAATGATTTCATGGCTCTTTAGTGATCAGAAGCTGAAAACGTACCACTTCCACACAGAAGGAGCAGTAGTTGATGGCCTCGGACTTAATGTAGATGTTCATAAGAGGACTGGCTTTCCCACAGCTGTCGCAGGGGCCAAAAGTGGCCGCCACAAACGTCTGGTCACACATGGCTGAGGATGATCACTAACACGCCCTGTGGAGAATACAGACACAAACATAAAGAGTCTTTCAATCGGCTTAGACTACAGGTTGAAGATATTTTGGAGCTCTTTTGATTTTTGTACTGGGCTGTGACCACGGCCTGTTGAGTGAGTGTGTGTGTGTGTGGGTGTGTGTATGTGTGTGTCTGGGCTAGAAGATAAGTAGTTGGTAATCTACTCCAGGCTTATCCTTCTTCGAGCTCCAGAGAATAGCAGCAGCTATTCTGGGAACTGCACATATATTCAGTACACTCAGAATAAAATACAGAGCAAAATCAAATACAAATGAAATATGACTTTTCACATCAAAAATCCTCATGTCATAACTACTGTAGATGTACTATACTGTGACATGTTCTCTAATTACATTTCTTCCCACCATAAACATATTAATACTGTATATCTCATTAAACACATTTAAGCATAATAATATATGTAGTTTCCTTCATTTTGTTCATTTAGATTTTGCAAAAATGTTGGCAAACATGCTATTAACCAGGAACTGCAGCCTTGTGAAGAGATGGAAGTTCATTTTATATATATAAGTACCTCTCAATCATTAATGCCCAACTCAACTGATCGTAAGTAAACTCGCCACTACTGTTAGAAATAGTCATATTTTTTGTGCAAAATGTGAAGAGCATACCTCAGCAGAAACTGAAAAGATTTGCCACTTTCAAACTCCATCCAGGCTGATTCATCAAAAGTTATAAACACTACAATCTCTAGTCACATCTGCACAACAGATTTCATACTTTCAACCCACATGTATACACAAAATCACCAACATCAGTGTGTAAAAACATTATTTCCACAAACAGCTGCCATCTCAAAAATAAAGCCTTACCTGACAAGAGAATGTTTTTGCCTCTCGGTACAGCAGCTACTTGCCCCCAGAGAACTAAGTTGAGTTTTTCCAGTGAAGAGGATTGTCAGAGAGAGAACAGTAAGCTTCTTAGTGAAGTGTTTAAGCTGTGACTCTGCTCTGCAGCATTACCTGCCAGGCCTGGGCAAGGTACATTTACACTCTAATCCAGTACACATTATAGATTTAATATTTTAAATCTATAATGTTATTTATTTTTCACTTTAAATGCATGACTTAACGTAACTGCACATTATACGCTTCCTTGTTGTAATATACAGTTAAAAATATTACCTTGCTAATCTCAATTTAAAGGTGATATTTTATGTCACACAAGCATGGCATCACCTTTCTGTACATTGCTGCATTTTTATGTGGTATAGGCTTAGCTTTTAAGTTTTAATCATTGGCTTTACATTATTTAATCATTTTATCTTCATTGCAGTCTGTCATGCTGTTAATAATTGTTCAATTGTTTCAGTTCAGTTGAGAACAAAATGTTTAATAATGAACAAAATAGGTTTTAGAAACTTTAAAAGTTCAGTTTTACCTGTCAGGTGCTGCTTTCTGTGACAGTGGCGCCCTCTGATGGAAATGAGCAGGAACTGTAAGCCGAGCTGCAGAGACAAATGCACTGATTAAAAATGTAAAATGTGTTTACAGTTTTTTCCCTTTAATTTAAATTAAATGTATATATCTAATAAAACAACCCAACCCTTTTTATTTAATCTAATGCATTTTTCTCAAGTACTGAATCCCTTGATTGCAATATTTTATTTTATATTATTATTTGAATAGAAATAAAATAGCCCTTGCCCTTTAAGAATAAGAAAAAAAAAACAGAAGTAATCTCCCAGAAACAATCCAACAGTGCTGAATTCTTTTATTTTACTTTTACAGATTTGACAGTTTATTCCAAGTTTCTTAGTTTCTTAACGGTGAACACATTCACTAAGCACAGCTACCAGAAACTACAAACAGTCCAGTTTGTCAAATGTACACGTGGGTCAGAGGGGAAACATTTGGTACTGGCTTCAGCATGTTCACACCAGTACCACAACAGCTGAGGGTGATGATATATCTCCTGTTTTGAACGTTTTAAAATGGCACAATCAACGCTAGTGCTGATAAGAACAATGGTCATTTATAATGTCAACGTCGTATCATACAACCAACTCTCTCCTTAATGTAAAATCGCAGAGTGAAGGAATGACACTTTCTCCTGTTTGAGAGCCCAAGAGAAGCCCAGGGGAACAAGACCCTGCAGCTCTGCTCAACTATACGAACCAGTGAAAGAGCGTATGTGTTTTTTTAATGAGACCAGCATTCCCACTCTCAATCCATCAGTCCACAAAGAGAGACCGACCAAGGGTGAGAAGGCTCGTGCTGAATGCAATCCATTACCTGTGAATGGCCTTAACTGATAGTTGTAATAAAAAAAGCCAGAAAAATCACTGATTAAGAAAGTGAAGCGCTCTACTCACACAGGGAAAGTGGTGGAGGAAGCTTAATGGGCTACAGCTCCATAAAAAGGTGTAAAAAGGAGTTAAACAGGAAAGGTGTTTTTTTCTTCTTCTTCTTCTTTTTTTGTTTTTTTTTTTTTTTTTACAGTTCTTATCCATCGTTTTAATGACTTCCTTAGAAATGTCTAAAAAGTGCATTTGGACTGAAGGCTAAACAATGAAACCCATCTGTGACACCAACTGTAGGACAAAAGGACACCTTATCAAAATAAAAATGATCACATTAAACAATTTATATTCATTTTACAGTGGAAAAAAAAACTACACTGAAAGAGCAAAACAATGCCACAAAGTCGATCATGTGTTTCAGTCATTCAGATATCAGATAATTCAGATAAGGCTTTGTCTGACAATGTGCAGCTAAATAATGATACACTTAATTAACAATTTGAAACATTCATATGGTTAATTATATTCCTTCATTTACCGTGTTTCTTGCCACAGATATGTACTCTTTACACAAACCATAACCTACCTATTAATCCAAACGAAAGAACAAAAAGCAGATTAATAACACGTGGTCCCAATGAGAGCTTATGGATATCAAATTATTCTCAAACACAAGTGCAACACAAAACAACTTCACATACTAATGTTCTCTTTACTCCACTTACAATTTGCTTCTGTCTGTAGCTTGTTCCTGTCGGAGCAAAAGCGGTCTGCTTCTTATGGCATTTAATTAGATAAAACATAGTTTTATTTCTCAGCATATACTGCACCTTCACCACAGCCTCTGACATCATGTTTACTGATATCTCACTCATCTCTTCTGCAAAATCATTTGGATTTATGCTTCCTTGGTTGGTTGGTTTCAAACTAAGCAAAACACAAAAAAAGAAAAAAAAATCCAGCTCTGGTGACCATTCAAAATCTCCTATTAACGAAAGCACCTTTACCATGAAAGTGAAATATCTTTGTGAGAGGGTAAGGTCATTCGGCAAAAAATGAGGTTCACATGAGGGCAAGAGGCAAATTTGGTTAACTGGTAATACTAATGGCACAACAGGAAGTAAATGGACAAAAGTGCTAAACACGAGGCAGCGAGGACAATGTGAATGCAGACATTTTGAAACAACAGTCATCCATTGACTCTCAGCTTCACCAAGGCCTCTCAAACAAACAGACAAAAACAGCATGCTGGTTCATTTCTGGTAACTGGTAATGCTGGTAAAGCCAAGCCCATGCAAGTTAGATGAGGGCAGCAGCAGCAGCTCATGCTGTGCAGTTATCATACCACACTGTTGCCATACTGACTGAGCAATGGGTGCAAAATCACCCTCAGCCTTTAAAAGGAAGTGCCAAATATATCTGGAAATCTGAACCAAAACAAATTAGGGCACCAAAAAACAACAACAAAAAAAATATTTTATGTCAGTAACTCTAAACTTAACCTGCAGTGCAAGTGAGACGTAAAAAAAGTAGTTCCACATATTCTGTTGTTTTTGATAATAAACGCCCGTGCTGTCCGTTCTTGGCCACTAAACTGAAAGGCATAGGGTGGACGTATAGGAGAGAAATCGCTCCCCAAAGCTGCTGTTAGGCCCTGTGTCCACCAAAGCATCTTTTTCTTAGCTGAGAACTGGGAAACACTCAGCCAGGAGCGCTTGAGAGTGCTTTGGAGTTGCAGCGTATTTTCATTTGAGACACTTTGGTTGCATCTGGCATAACTGCGGAAGTAAATAAGTTGACGGAAGGTAAATTTGCTAAAAGGATAAAGGTAAGGCTGAAGCATGCAGCGGGAGGACAAACCTGCGGTTCTGTGTGGGTTCATGAGAGGAAACATATATTAATATGCGTGCAGTATATTAATGTCTCTTTCCTCCATTGTTGTTGTTGTTGTTCTGCACTTTAACATGTAAGATGTGATTGTTGGTCTTCATGATATTTGACCCTACTCAACTGTGTATATATATATATATATATATATATATATATATATATATATATATATATATATATATATATATATATATATATATATTTGTCTATAAAGTTTGGATTCACCCACAACAGCTGCTCCTCCCATCCATCGACCTGATCTGATGAGATCTGAATGGATCAGGTCGATGGATGGGACGGACAGATCAAATATCCACCTTGAGAGTCACACACTGCTGCTGAGGAAAAAAGTACTCATGCGGAGCTTGTGTCACGGACCCACAAAAACCTCCGAATTTACAGAGGGGGACACAGAGTGATAGAAAGGGACACACATGCATTCAAAAGGGGAACCACCCCACACATACAAACACATTTTCACTTTCATTCTGTAGTAAACACTGGGATCGCTGGGTAAAAGGCTTTTAACCCAAAGATTAACATTTTTCAACTCTCTGCATAAAAAAAAGCCAAACATGCAGTGATCAGTGCAGAATCTCAGCGCCTCATCACACTGCTGGTCTTTGTAAAGTAACATAAATATGTAGTGCTCCCATTGCAAATAATTAAAAATATACATTGGCCTCAGAAAAAAAACAAAACACTTTGGTGGACACTGCCCTTTAGTGTGGGAATAAAGCACAAAGCATTGTTTCAAAGCTGGACAGAATTGAGACAAAATCTCCTAAAACCAACCTCAGAGAAACCTTTTCTGCCCACGTTGCTCATTCGTACATGGCTTCACGATATACATACCTTTGATACTTAAGAAAATAACAATACTGAAATAAATAGTTCCACGTTGATAATAGTAAAACAGTTTCAAAGCTCTGACTAGAGCTGTGACCAGAGAAGAGAGAGGAAACAACCAAGATTGCAAAACTCCCGACGATACAGCAGTAAGTGTCGCGTTATGTGTGTGCCAGTGTCTGTTGTGACGCTCCGCTCTGGTCACAGCTGTAAACAGTGTCGACTGTAGCAGGTCAGAGCTTAAACCTTGTACCTTCTAAATCTGTCCTCAGTTAAACCCATGCTACACTTCATCTGCCTGAAATGCAGGATAAACAGGATAAAGTGACATCTCTAAGTAAAGATGTGACCTAACAATTAATCGCCTGTGCCGGCACTCCTTCAGCTATACTACATCATTTACCTGATATTGACATAAATAGCCTAAAACTGTCCTTACAAAGCTGTTACTCTTGGTGGTCCCATCTTTCGTATATCGGACACATTTTTCTGCAGAAAGCTTCTACTCTAAAAAAGGGAGGGTGGGGACGGACATAAATGCAATAAATAAAATACATGATATATATTATTCATATTTATATATGTATAAATAATATAGTACAGACGATGAGTTCTGTCTGAGCTTGACTGTGTCCAGAGAGTAAAATGACAGGATACAGAACGACGCCTGGTCCAGGTGGAGAGAGCTAACTTTAGTGCAACATCACTCAGCTGGCTTCGGACTCAGAACTCACTTTGCCCATTACACAGAGACCCAACACATCAAACTACACTTATCGAGTTATTCCTGTTTGTGAGGTCTTGACATCTCCTTTATGGGCTCGCTCCTGTGCATTGGTACATACATTCTCACCAGAGAACGAGACGATGACGAGAAGAACTATCTTAACAGCTAGTTGAAACACAGAGGAGGGGTAACCAGAGTCAAGACCACTAAGACAGACCCAGGTGTCGATGGAGAGCGAGCACTGGAGGCATTGATCTGGTCCTGTGGCTTCTCTAACAGGCAGGCGTTTATACAAGCAGTGGATGGACGAGGGCGCTTAACAGCCAGATTCAAACCAGCGGCGGCAACTGTTTAGCTGTTGTGTGTATTTGTGCGTTTTGTAAGAGAGAAGGTGCACTTGAGTGTGGGCGTGCATGTTTGTGTTCAGAGGATGTAAGTATTGTACAGATGCATGTTGATAGTTCATCATGTGGTGGGGTTTATGTGTTTAATTCTGCGTGTGTCCAGGTTCAAGACATATATTTTAGGAGGACTGTAAGCTGTGTTTTGAATCAGAAGCTCTTTGAGACTTTTCAGTAAACTTTTTGTGAGATAATTGCTCAAATTGTGTTCATACAAAGCCTAATTTTGGAGTGTTTGTAACACTGATTTTAAAAATTTCTCTTGTGATGACTGTGTAAAAGTCTTTTTGGGCCTGTGAGTGTCATGTGACTTGCAATTTCAATTGTGGCCAATATATCGAAAACGCCGCAGGGTTTAGAGTCGTCTCATGGGGCCTCGGTTTAGACGCGAGTGAGGAATGAAAGGTTGAGCGAACTAGGGATCTGGATGGTTTCCAGGGCAAGCGAGGAAGGGTTGAACGGGAAAGTGACCGGGTAAATCATCTTCGTGTCCATCAACAACTGTGGACTCTCACAGCGGTCTCGCAAGCGAGTCTGAATGGAAAAAGAGGAGAAAATGAGATGGACATAATTAATATGCAGTCAAAATCAGGATTCCCACACATTTTAATGGAGAAATTGCTAGGCTTTTCCATGACTTTCCAAGGACCTACAATGAACTTTTCTTGACCATTCACAGACCAATTACACGGACAGAACTGTAGAGTTAACTTTATTCCTAATGATAATTATTGTATTATTATTAATGTATATAGTAAAAAAAAAGAAAAGTGCTACATGTCGATACATATTAGTGATATATTGCATCATTAGCAATAGAAACTAAACCAGAAACCATCATAGACACCATCATGGAAAATTGCTGTAAAAATTAATTTCATTAAACACTACTACAAAATTCAATTTTTTTCCCAAAACTTTCAAGGATCTTTTTGATACCAGACTTTTTCATGCCTGAAAAATGAGATAAAAAATGGAAAATTTTCAGGTGGTCTTCTTGGTGCACTCATTTCCTTAATGTTTATACTGTAGGTTGATAAAAAAAAAAAAAAGTATGTCCGAAAAAACAGTTTTTCTGGGATAAATTACCTGTATGGTTCGTATGAATGCAACTGACACTCTCTCCTCAAACTCATTTACTGGAGTGTAGAGGTTCAGGACTTTCACAATCTGAAACACAGAAAGGTTATCCAGCATTTAACACGTTTTACCTCCAGTGGCTGTTTTTTTTTTTTTTTTTTAAATTTTAAACAGACTGAGGTCCGGTTCTTTGAATGTGGTGTAATAAATGACGGGACGGTTTACCTGAGCAGTGGTGAGGGCCAGGCACATGGAGCAGATGGCCTCAGCGTCCTCGTCAGTCTTTTTCTTCACTTGCAGCAGCTGAGCAGCCTGGATCAGAGGCTCCAGAGTCTCCTTGGCTCCACATGTCATCAGACCTTTGTCTCTGAGCCACTCCTCCAACTGGCTGACATTGTACCTGCACACACACACACACACACACATCATGAGTTAAGTGCTCAAAGCATACACACAGACTACAAATACATGGAGCAAACCAGCCACACTCGGGAGCTCCCCTCTGTACCACGACGTCTCCTACCTGATCTGCATGCCTTTGCTCCAGGAGCACATGTCCTTGCGCAGCAGCAGGTTGTTGAGGGTGACTGCTCCGATGATGTAGAACTGCTGCTTCACCACCTGCTTGATGAGCTCGGGGTCGGTGCCGTGCTGACACATGGTGGAGTGGAAGGCGTTGAGCTGTCGCAGGATGGAGTCCAGGGTGTAGGTGCCCTCATCAGCGATACTAGACGTCCGCTTACGGAGGCCTGTGGGCTTCACCCCTGACACGCCTTGGATGGTCTCGTGTTCAAGCATGCCAGAGACTGAAGGAAACACACATATAATTAGTAGGTACTTGTATCTTTACATTACTATCAGTACTGCATGGCATTAGCTTGTTTGAGCACACACACTCAGACATGTGCATGCACACACCTATCATGGGCTGGAGGATGTTCTCCATGCATTTGATGAGCTGCTGGTAGATCTGGATGGCCAGGTCACTGATCACCTGTCTGTACTCTGCCAGGTCGAAGTTGGACAGTGAGTGTTCATTCTGCCTCGTCGTGTTGTGCTTCATGAAGGCCTAAAACACACAGACACAGGCAGATACAGGGTTAAAAAAATCTTTAAAATGAAAAGATCGTGTGCATGTGAAAAGGAAAGGAAAAATGTTGTCTCTGCATCCACTGATTTTCCTTTGGCCTCTATTTGAAGAAATTCCAACCCGGCCCCTACACCCTCTTTCTTTCCACTTCCATTCCCGCCATATATCCTGGACCAATTAGCAGGGAGCAGGACTCGGTTATAAAACTGACAGCAGGTCTGCCTGGATCACCCACCTGAGCCTCTTTCAATTTTTCAGTAGTGCTGTAATATAACTCTGGTAGCTACATAGCTATTAGCTGAATTTCTAAAAGGAGTGTTTCGTTCAAATAGTCCCAGTAACTTAAATAAGTCTTGTGGGAGTTTTCTGCCATTTTTTTTGCTTCAGGTTTTTCTCCTGTTTTGCAGTCAGTTGGGGAACTTAACTAATCAGTCTTTCTGTTTGATTCTGTAGACCAACTGAGTTTTTTTTTGTAGAGAGTATGGGATCTTATAATTAGTCGTTACACTGAAACTGTTACAGCAGCCTTCTCTTGTCGTCTTGGTCTCATTTTTCTTAAATGATGTACATGAAGTACATGTCTAAACAATCCCCAACAGCTGGATTAAAATGCTCTTCCATTCTAATCTATATTTTTTTTTACATAAATGTCAGCTTTTCTACTTTCTATAAGTACAAAAGCTGACACAATCAAAACTATGGTGATTTTTTTTTTTTACACACAATACAGAAACAATCTCCAGTTACTTAGAGCTCTTATTTTTTTTCTCCACTGGTTGGTAGATTTTTTTCCAAGTAAAAATATTTAAGTGGGACGGTTTCTATGTAAGTATGCATAATATCAGTCTCACCTCGTCTCCGCTGTATTGTTTCAGACAGTGTAAGAAGCGGCAGGTGTTCGCCAGCCAGAAGGAGACCGTCTCAAAGTCGTCTCCTCGTTTCTGATAGGAAGAGGAAGTAAAGACTGGAGTCAGTAAACCAGTTGGTAAAAATCATACTGTAACTCTATGAGAAATTACGGAAAAGCAGCATTTAATTAACAACATGTAATTCTACTAAACTCTGCACAGATTGCCCCAAACTCTCACCATCCTACCCTTTAGGCTTTACTTACTTCTACAGTCAGCTTACATTTTATATGAGCACCACTGCCACTCACACGCACGCACGCACACACGCACGCACGCACGCACACACACACACACAGTGTACAAACCTTTAAAATCTTTTTGATACTGTTGATGGTTGAAGTGAGCAGCGTGCGGACCTTCTGGTCATCATTGACATAGTCTGCATGTCGCAGACACATGAACAAGATGTAAGCTGGAAGACCTGGGATCAGATTAACAGCTACACCACGAGGCTTCAGCTCTGGAGAGACAAGAGGAAGAACAAGTTCAGTGATGCACTGAGAAGAACTTTCGAATAGAAGTTTTTGCTGTCATACAAAGCTTGGAGTATGCACTGGCTGAATTTGAGTTACTAAAGTCGCTAACTGAGTGCCAGAATTTATGACAGCGCTGTACCACTGTAAAAAAACTGGAGGGGCACCAAATCGCAAAAACACCAATTCTTGCATAATGTTGCTTTAAGCTTTAAAGTTATCTTAAAAGGTGGAACAGTTTCAAGCTAGCCTTAGTGGTTTGTCAAACTGAAACCATAGAAGGACCCCAAAAGATCCTTCAATAACCTAGTTAAAGTTTATAGATTTTGAAATCATCATTTTTTCATTTGAATTTCCACCTGCTGCTGCTCTTTGGATCTTACCAAGGATAAGGTTCTTGACCAGTTTGAGCTCATCCTCCTTCTTGTACTCCAGCATGCCCTGGAAATCTTTCTCCCTGCGTGGAATGTTGACGGGGTGAATCGGCTCGTCCACCATCTGTCCTGGAGACGTCTGTCCCTCGGTTTGACCCGCTGAGAGAAACACAAGACATGACAGTCACTATCCAGTACGGTTGCACTCAAATACATATATGAACAGACTGTAAAGCCTTCGCTGGCCGATGATTGCTCCTGTACCTCCCATCTCTCCGATCCTCTTGGAGTAAACCTTCAGCTGTTTCTTGAGCTTGCGGATGGTTCGGTCCTGCTTCTCCAGTTGCTCCATTAGATCCTGAAACGGGCCGAGGGTTGGAGTGATAAAGAGATAAAAAGATAAAGAAAAGAAAGACTCGTGAGGTCAAATGGAAAGCATCTGACTTCTCTGCTTCACACTGTCACACTGCAGAGGTAAAAAGGAACGCTCCAAAACTTCTGCTTTGCTTTGGCCAAAGTCTTGGAAACAAACAAACAAACAAACAGGGGCAGTGAGGGGAGACTTTAGATCAAGATAAGAGCTGCTGTGCTGATTGTTTTTCAGAGGAAGAGACTCGCTGGCTGTTAGAAACAGGAAAAAGGTGCAGAGCTGCTCCGCTGTGTGTTAGAAGACGCCGCTGTGGAGAGTTAGAGCGACACTCAGCGCTGCTTTATTCAAAACACAAAACCTCAGTTAGCTCTATAACATGCAAACACTCATGCATGCACACACACTCTCTACATACAACCATCCGTCGTAAAATGATGACTCGAGCCTCTCGGGATGCTGTGGGGTCTTCAGCCAGGAGTTCCTGTCAGGTGACACCACCCACACAAATGAGTGTGTGTGACAGTGTTTCAGTTTTTCGTACGGGTGGTCCAAGTGGGAATGAAACCACCAACCCAAACAGCTTTAGTTACATATGCCATGCTCCATTAATGTGTTTATATTTGACTATTTCAATATGAAATTTATGTTCAGTTGGAGAAAAAAAATGCTGTAATATCTCCTGGCTCCTTTTTCACAAACATTCAGCTGATTTCTGCTTTAATACCTTTTTGCATGTTACATTAACATTTAACTTCCTAACCTCATACTTTTAATATTAACATTTTTACCTGTATGTATGGGATTCTGCCTCTGTGTGTGTGTGTGTGTGTGTGTGTGCGTGTATGGGGGGTAAGTTTTGCTGTTGTGTGTCAGGTTAAAGCTGAAGTTCTACTCTTCCTCAGCCTGTGTGTATCAGTGTGTGTGTTGCAGCGTACCAGGTTCTCGTTGGTGAGTCGGGTGATCTCGTGCTGCAGGCTGGCTTCGATGCGGGCCTCTGGAGGCAGCTGGAGGTTTTGGGCCAAGAGCTGCTGCTGACGGTTGTTCTCCTCCTTGACATTCTGCAGCTCGCCTCGCAACGACTCCACCTCGTTATCGTAACTTCTCCGCTGAGTCTGCAGCTGGTGCTCCAGTAACCTGTGGTGGGGGAGGACAAGACCAGAACAAGAAGAAGGGAGGAGGTGTGCCAAAGAGATGAAGGGATGAGGAAAAATGAGGATGTGTGTGACAGGCGAGGGGAAGTTAACAAAGACAGAGGGGAGATGGGGTGAGATAGAGGAGAGAATGGGGAATAATGAGAGAGGACATGGGAGGAGGAAAGGAAAAGAAATCAGTATTACTGTGTGTAAAGAAAGAAGAATAAACAGTGAGTGAACAGGTTTTCACCGCGGTGTGGTGACGCAGGACAGCAGCATGCTGTGCAGACATTAACAGCAGCCCAGAGGTCAGCCTCTCTGAACACTCGTATTAACTCTGCCGACTCCGTGATCAGAGGTCAGGCTGGGCAACAGAGCAGGTAGAGCTGACAGAGGTTCAGTTTCTTGCTTAAGAGGGAGGTGGGACCTGCTTCCCAAACTGTTCATGGATCACTTCACACAAGTTTGGTAACTTCACACTCAGTCAGTTAGTTTTATCAAGGTCGGTGGCAATAAGTTAACCAACAATCAGTGAGACTTTCGCCTAATATAACCAGAACAGCAATAAAATTGAATTCTCTAAAAAATGTTTGAAATTTTAAGAAAAAATTCTCTGTAAAGAAAAAGAATTGACAGGTTCAGCACTGAAGGTCCTGAGCGCTCAGATCGAAGTCATATAATGTTTGTGAACAATTCTTAGGGTTTGTTTTTAAAAATCAGGAAAAACAAGTTTTTCTCACTGTGTTTAAACTGCTTGTACATTAGTAAGTGAGCTGTGTATATGTCACAGCACAAAAGTATTATGCTGTGTTCACACTGAATCAGGCCCAGCGTAAACGGCAGACAACATCTTCTGAGCAACATGGGCAAAACAAACAAACAAAAAGTCTGAAGGAACAGCTGGAAGGTAAAACTAAACATGATAACAATATGTTGTGATGGTGATGCCGTATAGTTTAAAAAGAATGGCATAAAATATATAAGAAACAAACAAAATGGATATTTATTAATTTAAGCAATTTTTCTATATATGTCCAGTATTCGTCTAGATGGCCGTGTTATCCCCTCGAGTGAAAGAGCTGTGGAACATCTGGTTGTAAATTCTATCATGGAGGAAATGACGAAATGATATCCGGTTTGCTGTCTACCTCCACTATGATTTCATGTGAACGCAGCATAATACATTGCCAACATTATTTGAAGCGAGTGAATATTAAGGAATATATTACAAAAAGCTGTATCATTTCTTATGTGACTAAACAAGGTTAGTGACATAATGAAGACGAAGTCGGCTGCATTTTGTTAAAAACAAAAGGAAACCAACCCAAAACCTTGTGTTATTATTAATTATGCAACATCTCTGGGTAATTGTATATAACTTTTACTGAGTACACAGTCCTGAAAAGTACTGTGTGGGTAGAGAGTGTGACAAATTATGTTTTTTACATTAATATTGATAATACTCAAGTAAGCTACATAATAAGATAACTCTATAGCACAACACCAAACTTACCAGCTCCATACATTTTTGCGTTTTGAATTTGGTGCTAAAAACAGCTTTTAAATTCTAATAAGTCTCCTAAAGGACACAAGCAATCTCACATGTCCTGATACAGGACAAAATACATCGAAATGCTGAAAGGTGAATAAAAAGTGTATGAGAGAGAGAGAGAGAGTGAAAAGAGGGGAATAAAGAAAAACAGCAGCATACATCCTTTCCTGAGAAAAGGCAAACGAATCATGCTCAAAATTGAAAGTGGCTTTAAAACACAATTACACCTGATGGTTTCCTTTAAGCCCTGATTAACCAGCCACAGCTCTCCGTCCTCATTCAGCTTATGGAAGTCTGGAGCGGCAGATCTGACCGACACACAACACAAAAGGAACATGAACAACAAATAACAAAAGAAAAAGCTGGATGGTTGCGTGGGGTAGAAGTATGTGTGTATGTAACAACACTGTCCAATTTAAAGCTAAACTATCTGGAGTTTGAGGTGTACTGGATGTCTCTGTGGAGCAAAACCTGGAAAGGCCTCAATCTTCTTCATGCTTTAACTGAAGAAAAAATTAATTGGATGCATTTTAATTATGCTGATACCTCCTGATTCATGTTTTCTGATTCACTGCACTGGTGATCCCAACAGTGACCAAAGTGTAGCTACTGTGTATTAAATATTCTCCACTTATGTCAGTGTATGAACAAAGAAAGTCACAAGCAACACAGGGAGCAACATGGTAGTAACAGAGGGATAAAGCCATGATGCACAGTGCAACTTTTTACGTAACTCTGATAAATAACAATAACAAAAGAGTCTCCCTCGACACTGTTACTTAACTTATGTTAAAAAATGTTGCTTAGAAACAGAGAAGATGTCTGCAGTTAGCTACCTACTGTGTGTACTCACTTTGACATGCATGTGTGCAGAATTTTGAGACCAATGGCATGGAATAAATTGGAACAAAAAAAGTGAATATGATGGGTCCTTGCAACAATATTTCTTCCACTTCCTTAAAACTGCGCTGTGCATCTGTGCTTTAACAAACAAAGAAAATAAGTGGGCTTTCATGCAGGATTTATGCCAAACTCATCCATGAAGCTGAGACAGGACGCCTCCTACAACAGCACTGAAACTATCACTGCAGAAAAGTCAAAGTGGGAGGAATTTGTGTTGTAGATCTGTGATAATAAACTACAACTGAAGATTACGTATAAACCTTTTTTGATCAGACATCTTACATGCTTTCATGCCGCACATTTTGTAAACACTTCACTGTAAATATGGAGTTCTGCAGCATCTCCAAAAAACCGACCCGAGCTCTTGAAACCACTGAAAACATTCTTGTGTCTTTGTTTTGAGGAAAAACAGAAACTACTTTCAGTTTAAGAGACTCTGCTCTTGTTCATGCTGAAATATAAAAATCTCATGCAGACCTACGAATCTTACACTTCAAAGCCAAACACACATTCCTTGACCTCAGATCCTGGTAAACGCAGTCTGTGAGAGCATGTGTAAGACCTGAACTGTAGCTAGAGCTGCTACATTATTCCACATGCTGTTAGGGCAGCAAACACCACGCAAAGCTACCCAAGCTCTTATCAGCACTACGGCGTGAATCAGCTGTTTCAGCTTCTGTAATATTAGTCATCTGTAACATTTTGAAACCCAGTTTGGCATCAGCGTGGCCATGCATGCTCTGTTCCATGATGCATAGGCCACGTCTCAGTGGTTACCTCAGCCTACTCAGGAGATCATTGACTTCCAACGGCTTACGAATGTACCTTGGAGATCTGCACAGGACAAGTCAGCTTTCACAAACACATCCACACATTTCTTGCACATATATTATTGTTTGTTAATAATGGCACAAGAGCTTGATCAGATACAAATTAAAAAAAAATAGATAGATAGGTTTCTTTAAGCATAAAAGTCCCTTTACTTTACTGGTAACTGTAAAACTTATAAATGTTCAGTAGCTTAATATTTAGTTTTTTGTGATGCGACGTGTACATGCAGTTCAGAGATACTGCGGTATTTTCTTTCAAAGTGATTTGGTCACGGATGTCCAGGTTTGATACAGTTAAAGGGTTCTTGGGGAAGAAGGGCTTTGTAGGCTGTGAGGTACAAGCATAGAGGCAGACTTAAAGAGTCCTGGAAATTACTTAAGTCAAAGTGCTTTTCCATACTGCATAGGAAGCCTGCAGAAAGGGGTCAGGGGTTCGAGTAAATTCAACACGATGCATGTGAAGACCTGGAGATTGGGAAGAGAACTGGCTGTGACAAAGTACCTGTTGGTGTCTTTGAGGCCTATGTAAGCTTGCTTGATTTCATCAGCGTCTTTCAGTTTGGACACGTCCTCGACATAGACAGAAGGCTCAGTCATGGTCTCCTAAAGAAAAGTGAACAAGAAAAGAAGGATAAATGAGTTAACACCACATTTTAAAGAGTGACCTCACTGCTTGTAAAGCTGCATCATGAACCGGTTTCACACACATCAGGTGTGTGAATGAAGACAAGCGAGTCAGTGGTGTCATGATTGTTAGTTCACACTGCTTTGGGCAGTCAGCATGAGCGTTGTCGACTCCCTGCCAGCATCTCTACAGCTGCTGGCTACAACTGTCCTTTTCCTCTGACAGTCATCAGCCAGTGGGAGACTTTGGTTGAAACAGTGACAAGCCATCAAGCAGTTGTCTATCTACAGGGAACGTCACTTCACAGCGGTGGCATCTTTTTCTAGCTTGCAAGAGACAGGAGGTGCCGAGCACCAGCTGATTAGTAAAAGAGGTTTAAGGTCACTTGTCATCAAAATATCTGAGCAGTGATCACGTGAACGCCGTGTGACTGTTTGACATGAGTGACACTGGGAACCAGAGTATCTGTACATCTGTGCAGTTCAATGCAGCAAATTGTCAGTTTATTTCTTTAGTGAGTCAGTCAACAATAACATAAATATTTACTAAGTACAAGCCGCCACCCTGTGAAGTAACTTCCGTTTTCAAGCAGCACTTATTAGCTGCACCATTAATCGAATATTCAACTTACCTTTGATTATTATGTTTTGAAGTTAAATTTTGTGTTATGAATGTCTATTTATGAAACTGAGTGCAGTCCATTCTATCTGATTTATGGAAAAAAAAAATCAAAACAAGAAAAGTACACTTTCACGCAATTTCACGCAATTTCAAAGTGATTGTCATGTTAGTAGGAATTTAAAGCCTGCTATTTCAAATTTAACTTGCAGAAGGTTTTCAGTCAATCCTTGTGTTGTGAATGTAATACAGTGTTCACAAAGAAAGATGCAAAGTGGCTGATGTAAAGTAGCCACAGTGGAGAACTCTCAGTGATTTTCAGTGAAACAAACAGTCCATGAATGCAACTACACAGACAAGGAATGAGACAGATGAGATAATCAAAATTCAGCCTGGGAAGGACAAATCGTAAAGTCTCTTAAAGGAATACTTGATCCCCAAACTAAACACTCCTATATCAGTTAATTAACCAGAGTTCTCTTGAATTTGTTAAGAAAACTTTGATTTTCCTGCATGCCTCCACAGTCAAACAAAGAAAATCCTTGATGAATTGAAATCATAGGATTCCACAACAGAAAAACTATATCAAAACATCAATTTACAAACTCTCGCACAACTTATGCAGTATAATCCAAGTCTCATTTATCCAGCTATATGCCCAGCACTACCCAAACACATGCATTTTCCCTAAAAACATACTGTTTAAAACACTTCTGCATTAAAAGCCTCATGCACAGACAAATAGCACGCCTGCATAAGCGCGAGTTTGAACTCAACTGAATGAACAAGAAGAATTCAAAAACCCGCTTGACCAGGTGCTACTTGAATGCAGAAGTGTTTGTAATTGTAAAGTTTGAGTCAAAATGCTTCTGTTTGAGAAATACTGAGCATACGACTGGATAAATGAGACTTTGATTATACTGCACAATACGTGTGAGTTTGTTAATGTTTTGACATAGTTTTGCTGTTATCAAACACTGCCCCCCATGACTTCAAATCATCAAGAACTTTCTCTGTTTTTGGATTCCTTGATCACCATTAAGGCATGCGAGAACTTTTACTCCACAAATTCAAGGTAACACTAGTTAGGTAATTAATATACGAATGGTCATTTGGAGGGTATTCCTTTGTAGTAAGAATGCTGATCATGTGTTTCCTCTGTGGTTTTCTGTTTTGGCTGCTTTAAAAGTTTGGGCTCCTGATCTAACTATTATTTGGTCCCCTGTTGTTTTAGTGCAAGTTGTTTTGATACTTTTGAGGGTAGATTTACCTTTGGATGCTCTCATGTTGTTACATATCTTTAATATGATGTTTAAAGTCTTCCAGGAGACTTGCTGTAACCACTTTCCCTAAACCTGCTCTTTTTACTCTAAATGAGTTGGTGATTTCCCACATTTCCTAAAGAACAGGAGTTAACCTCCTTCCGCATGTGGAAGGGTAAAAAGTGAGTATTGGTGGTAACAAATGGAGAGAGGAGCAAGCTAATGTAAAGCCTGTCAAAAACTGCAACTTGCCTCTTTAACAGAACTGCAGAAAGCCGTGCTTTCTTCCTTTAACTTTTAGGGACTGACACTAAAGCTTTAAGTTTATTTTTGATTTTCTGAAAACTTTTCTTTCACTAAACTCTCTAATTGTGCTGGAACCCAGTAGACACTACATTTGAGAAACTACTTTAACATTTTTCCTACCAGCGCTGGTGAGAGCTGCACTTGTTTTCAAATGAACGCAAAGTGGTCCTGAGATGACATAAATTTAACTGCTGGATCAGATTTCTTACCTAGTGAGGTTTTACATGCAACACACAGTGTGGAAAAAGTGTCAAACACTCATGCATGATGCAGTTTTCTTTCAACTGTACCTTCTCATCCTGTGGGCAAGCATGAATGGAGGAGAGAAGGTGGAGACAGGAGAATTAGACACACTGACGGTGCAGTGACAAAAAAAAAAAAGTCTCAGATTGTTATTTCAGTTAGTTATTTCAGGGATTAAATTTGAGATTAGGATCACTGGCAATGTGTAACAAAGTGATCTTAAGGCCATGAGAGATTTGACCTGATCCTGTCTTTTTTGGGGATACTGTGTTAACAAATAGACAACAGAGAAGCAGACACAGGTGGAAACGTAACACACAAATGTAAGACGCTGGATGCAAGCAAACAGGGTACCATTCACTTAAATCTAGCTTTATATTGTGGAAGAAGAACAACAGTGGTGGATGCACTTTCCACCTTTGAACACTGAAAAAACAGAAATGGTGAAATGTTTCTCTACCTTGTGGTGCATGGCTTCCTTCTGGCTGACCAGCTGGGAGCGCAGGATTAGCACCTCCTCCTTGCGGACCTCCAGCTCCTCACAGGAGGCGCTGAGTTGCTCCAAGAGCACCTTGTATGCTGGGGATCCTGGGGCACCGGCGTTTGTAGCAGCGTTACCCAGTAGGCTTTGCCTTATCTCCGCCAGGTCATGTTTCAGCTTCTTGTTCTCCGACTCCAGCTCCTGACGCTGAAAAGTGAAAAAAAAAAAAATCAGTGTCAGTTTCTGAAGCTATGGCATGCATTACTACTATAGAATAAGCTGTCTGGCATTGAATCAGATTATTCTCTGGAAAAAGCGAGATCATGTGCTAGTTACATTTCTTCTTTCCTCTCCTCTGACATCTTACCTTCAGGGACTCGTACTCCAGCTCTGCCCCACGAGCCTTTTTAAACTCTGCATCATCCTGAAACAAGGAGAAAAACATAATGATGAAGACATATTTGTGACAAAGTCTGTAATACATATTGTTGTTCAGTTTGACTCCGGGCTGAATTAGAACATGGCCTGATGAGACAAAAGGTGTGAACCTCTTATTATATGAGAAGAGTAATGAAAAGTGTAAAAATTAGTAATTGTTTACACTAATACTTGGTTGTCACATGCTCACACACTGCAGTGTTTCCTCTAAAATCTCTAGTGTGCAGACATTATTTTTCAGCAGTGAATTATGCAAACTTCGCTTATGATGTACTACTATTTTGTAAATATATACAGCTTGTTCAGACATCCTCTCCTTGTTGTGTTCACTTTGTTTTGAGTTTTTAATATACAGAAAGAGCAAACAAATAATGAAATTGCTGATCCTAACTACAATAATAAGTCATACGAGGTGTTGCATCTGTAATGTTCAATTTCAGTATTACCCAAATATACCCACTGAATACCAAGTTATCACCTGATTTTTAACATTGTATTAATTATTACCTCTTTATTATCAAGCTATTACCCTGTTAATACCAAGCTGTAATGTAAAGTGCTACCAACTTTTGATTAAGTTACATCAAGTCTTTGTGCAAGTTTACAATGCTTTACCATGAGTAAACAGACTAGAATAATTAAGGCTTGTAACTTGGAGTGTAATGTAATTTGTTAATAAAGTGATGTATTTGAAAGTGTGGGCATCAGTACCCTGGCTCTAGCCCGCTGGAACTGGTCCTCTTTGTTTTCCAGTTCGTTGCGCAGAGACTGCTTTTCTTGCTCCAGTTCTGTGAGACGTTTCTGCAGCTTGAGGGTCAGCGAGGTGTCTATTCCTCGTGTCACATCCTGCACAACAAAGAAACGTGAAGACAGAGAATATGCCCCATGAAAGTATCTGGCAATGTTAAAAGCAACTATTTTGTAACTTTAAAAACTATGCCTTTGAATTCTTCTTCTTATTAAAGCAGATCGTATTTAATGCCAATGTTCTTACTTCGCCGGCACGGGAACCTTCTTCCAATTCGGCGTACTCTGAGTTGCAAGTGTACTCGGATTCGTTGCTGCTGTGGGTGGAATCGGTTCTCCTGTGGCCAGGCTTGGACACGTTCTACAGACGAGAGAGAAAATAAGCATTTCAATTTTTCTCACTTGCTCTCCCTGCTGCCACTTAAGACTTTAAACGCAGTAAGAGCTGAATATTACTAACCAGCAAATTTGATGTTGCGAAATATTAAATAATGGATCAAATATATTTGCTGTCTTAGTGTTTTCAGAATTTTTGCAAGTTGAGTAACACTAAAATGATGTCTAAGGCTCATAGGTATTGACTGTGTGTGTGCATGTGTTCCTCACCAAGGAAACCATATCCTCCTTCAGGTCGTCGTATTTCTCCTCGAGGCGAAGGTGTTCTGTGAGGAGATTCTGGTAGCGAGAGCGCTCCTCGTTCAGATCCGTCTCCAGCTGCTGAGTCTCCTGCGCTATTGCACGGGCCATTTTCTCTGATGGGACAAAACATACAACAGGAGCAGTTTAAAAAAATAAGTGAGAAACATACTGTATGATTTAGAAGATGATCAAATGTTTTTGCATGACTAGGTAGATGATTTATGTGATGATGTTTGTGTACCTGTCATCTGCTGACTCTGTTCCTGAATCAACCTGTTCAAGTCGTCCTTCTCTTTCTTCAGTGAGCCATTCTGTTGGGTCAGCTCCGAGACCATCTAAGCACACAACATCAAATGATCCTTTAATCACAAATTGTGTAAAGCAAGGTGACTGCTAGCACCTTAAATGTGAAATTATATCAAAAGTACAACAGAGGAAAATGTGAGTTATACATTTAATTTGCACCTCCATAATCTAACACGTGACTGCAAACTCTCAAAAGAGGCTTAAAATCAGTCTTCCTCATTTAGCATCACCTCTGGGGTCATTTGAAGACAAAAGACAAAATACTACATAAAATAAAAAAGTTCACACGCAAACACAGTTCACTGGCTACCTCACTAGCACACTACTCTATCTCCTGTGCTCACCTGCCCCAAAGCAACTCTGCCCCCTGAGCCCACCACGTGCTCTTTTCACCCTGGTTCGCTCTGGCTCCTAAACCAGGGAGAAACATTTTTCCTCTTGTGCCAATAAATGTTTACTTACGCAATAAATTTTTTTGTGATCTATATATTTCCAGGAAACTATGGGAGATCGTACTAATGAGGAACAATGTCAAATGACTCCTTAAGTGAAGCTTTAAACTAAAAATAGGATTATTGACAGCCACAGACTCTCTACGTGGAGGAGGGAAAACAGCAGAGGTTTTAAAGAGACAGATCACCCCAAAATTTAAAAAATATATACTTTTCCTCTTACTTGCAGTTCTATTTATCTAGATTGTTTTGGTGTTACCTGCAGAGTGATGGAGATATTAGCCGTAGAGATGTCTGCCTCCTTTCAAATGTAATGGATTTAGATGACTCGTGCTGCTTAGAACGCCCCAGAATACATTTGAAAAATTCAACGGCAATAACTCTTTCCAGAAATCATGACCCACTTAGCTCAGTGATGTTGGTTTAGCTAGCGGTAGATGCATGCTTCAGCCGACTCAATAATACAGTTGGCATGTAGTCTGTGGACTATCTTGAGTAACCGGGTCATGATTTCTGGAAAGAGACTTTGCTGTTGAGTTTTTCAGATGTATATGTTTTGGCATTTTGAAAACCACAAGCCAAGTGCCATCTATTTCCATTATATTATGGAGAAAGCAGACATCTCTATGGCAAACACTCCGCAGCGCACACGCACACACACACACACACACACACACACACACACACACACACACACTAGACTAGACTAGACTGATAATTGGCACTAAAGGTAAAAGAAAAAATATTCGAAATAATCCACTTGTTTTTGATTCAGCCACTGCAGAAACTTAATTTTCCTTGAAATTCAAAACCTCCATATTCTCTAAAAAAAACCCAAAACATTCAAATATGCAACTAACATCTAAGGAAACTTCTCCACTAAATTAGAGAAAAACACACGTACTGTAGTGCAGAGGACTTGTAACACTACTGCGTATACACTGTGCAGAGGGAGATGGAGGATCAGGACAACAAGATAGCAAAATGGACAGATATGAATGTGGATCCCATCTTACTTTCTCCATTTCGTCCCTGTATGTTTGCGCCCAGTCCTCGATAGTCTTCTTCTCCTTTTGTGTGCAACTCAGCTCCTTCCTCAGCTTCTCCAGCTCCTCCAGCAGCGACGAAACCTGGTTGCCTTTTTTCTTGGCATCCTCCTCCACCCCACGCAACCGATTCAGCTCGCCACGCATCCGCTCGCTCTCTGTTGTGTAGGAAGTCTCCAGACCGATGAGCTTCTCGTTCATTGACCGGTTGTCCTTGCTCTGGAGGCATAGGACAGATCATAAAACAGGGAAGTCAAACACCCCAAAAATGACAAAAAAATGAATCAATACATGGAGACTGAAAAAAAGAAATGGGAAAAAAATGAAAACTCGCCTGCTCGTCGATTTTCCTCTGCAGCTGCATGATCTTGTTCTCCATGCCTTTGTTGAGCTTCTTGAAGTGCTCCACTGAGCGAGCCTCGATCTTCAGCTTCTTCAGCTCGCGTCTGGCCCTCATCCTGCGGATGCAGCACTGCAGGTAAACGATGGAGACGAGGCAGCGCTTGTACCAGCACCGAGCCAACCAGCCTCGAACGCGCTTCTGAATGATGACCACTTTGTGCTCCCGCAGTAACTAGAGACAGACACAGAAACAAACATTTTACCTCATGCTAAACAATCTTTTCTGTAAGATATCCACTAACTGTGTTTCTCTTGTTACAGGCATTTTCTTAGTAAGACAGAGAAGGGAAATAACTGCACAATAAGTATCAGAAATCAGTATTTCTTTTTTATTGCTGGATCTCAGGACTAAATAATAGAAGGCCTGGTTAGGTTGAGTAATATATTTTAAAGAATTTTGTGATGTGTGTCTTACCGCCTGGTACTTCTGCCGGGCCATGTAAGCTCTGAGGATCGTCTGCATGACCAGAGCAGCAGCCTGCTTCTGCCTGTAGCGTTCCCTCTCCACGTACATCCTCTGGTACTTCTGGATGATTGTGGCCGCCTGC
The DNA here is from genome assembly GCF_008729295.1 of Plectropomus leopardus. Taxonomy (NCBI): domain Eukaryota; kingdom Metazoa; phylum Chordata; class Actinopteri; order Perciformes; family Serranidae; genus Plectropomus; species Plectropomus leopardus. The sequence continues at coordinate 27,754,704 of NC_056463.1, forward strand.
GTGCGACGCATGAACTTGGCCAGGCTGAGGAGACCCAAGATATACACGTCTCAACAAACACATATTTAAAATGTATATATATAACTACAGACCTCTGGTATTTCAGCCTTTAACTTTTTAACTAAAACTAATACTCTAATTTGTTTTGTGCAGAACTGTCTCATAAAACAAACAAAATCGGTTAAAAGAAGTTAAATGTCTTTGTTTGTGATTTCTGTTTCAATGGGTGAAGGAAGGTGAAGATCAGGTTAAGGTGACTCACCAGCGAGCCTGGTATCCTCTGGTGAACCTCTGGATGGTGATGGCAGCACTGCGCTTGCGCAGGTACTTCTTGCGTGCCAGCCAGCAGCGGATTGTTTTCTGGATGCGAATGCAGGCAGCACGCAACTTCTCCGCTCTCAACTTCTCCAGGTAGGCAACCTGGCCCGCCCTGAAGAAGATCTTGGTTTTACCAAACTGGTATTTATCCTGGTCCTGAAGGAAGACAGAGATCAAGAGTAAGACGGCAAATAGGTGGACAAAAAAGGGACAGATTCATTGTGTGTGGAACCTTTAATAGTGGCTTTGCTGAGAAGGGGAAAGGGGCAAAACAAAAGACTGAGAAATGCAACACTTTATGGAAATCCGTTCAATGCATGATGCAATTTAAATATTACTATCACTCTCATTTTTCCAGACAAAAACAAAAAAGGCAAAAATGTATATAGTCTGACCTGCACCAGTGTCTCCAGAACATTTCTGCAAGTCAACTTCTTGTCAGGTAACACGTCCTTCTGCTTCATCAGCACTCTGTAACGGCTGAAGAACTCCTGGTACGTCCACCTGAGACAAACACAGAAAAACTGTTATAAAACTGACATGAATTAAACATTTGATTCTTCACTGTTTGTTCAAGCAAGTTCATTTTACCAAGTAAACTTGCAAAGAGGGAAACAGGACTGTTCTGCTTGACTTTCTGCAAGCAAAAATACTGACCAACACAATACTCTTAACACAGTATTTGTTTGTGGTGTCAGCTTTTAACTCAGGACTCATCCTGATTGAAATCCTAACAATTTTTCCCTTCTTTATATGATGCTCATAAATTTTTGTACAAACAATGCATACCTCTCCAGTGCATTACAGGGAACCAGACAAAATTATATCCTCTACAGGAGGAAATTAATCTCTTGTGCAAATTGAATAATGATAGATAGAAAAGATTCTGCACTGAGGTGGCTGCATAGTTATAAAGATGTATTCACACACTGTATATGCATTGCACACTCTTAACTGCAGGGTCAATTTGCATTGCCTTCAGAGATGTTAAATATTCTTTTAGGACACAACATGAGAGTCTATGGGAAACAGTAATAATGCTGCAGGGATGCAGCAGTACCTGGATGGGAAGCCTGCAGCAGAGATGCGGATGGTTTCCAGGACACCACAGGCTCTGAGCTGCTGCACTGCGCGTTTAGGATCAAACCTGCCCGACGAACAACAAATAACCGCAGTTATTATGGGTACCATCAAATACATTTGAGGTAAAATGGTGGATTATCATATGCTCCCAGAATAACACTTTACTTAAAAACATGCCAAAGACTTTCACATAAACAGAAAACAGGAAAACTCACGAGAAGGCCAACTTGAAGTCGTTGGGTTTTATGCAGCGAACATAGTGTGGAGTGGTTGCGTTCAATGTCTCCATCAGCATTTGCAGAGAGTTACGAAACTACAAGAGAGCAACATTATCATCATCATCATCATTATGATCATTATGATTCTGGCTAATCATCATTATTATCACATGTTGTTTGTAGAGTCATAATCAATTTAAAAACTAACAACTATTAAGCAAAGAATATTTCATCAGATTTACAGAAAGAGAGAAAGAAAGAAAGAACTGATATTCTGTAGAATCCTATTTTTTCATACTATAGTATCTAAGTGACTGATAGAAACAACAAATCAAACAAAGTACGTCCACAAAAAATGCTTGTTTTTGCCACTGACAGGCTCAGATTGTTATTACAGTGCTTGACAATGATTTTCCTTTTGCTTGAACCGGTCTGTTTGTTTTTTCTTCCCTGGCGAATCAAAACCATGGGAAAATAGGGATCCAGGTTGAAAAATGGATAGGTTACCCTTTAAGCTGTTATTATTTACTAATTTTTATGTTGCTGCAATTCACAACTGAAAGTAACAACACCAAACCACAATACAATAAGTTTGGACAAAAAAGGGCACGTGGTTAAACAAGACACTGAATATATTTTCAATGTGGTCTGATATCCAACCAAAATGCACTTGATGTGATCTCACTTTGTGAAATTAGTTTGGACTGAACATCTATTTAAACACCAACACAAAAGATATCAACCTGGCAGCCGACAGTCTTCTTGTGCTCCTTGCTGGTCTTGTCCCGGCCCTTGTCAGGTTTGATGCTGAGGCGTGTCCGGCCTCCGGTGCCAGGAGGCTGACCAGTGGGACTAGTGGCTTTCTCCTCATCCTGGAACAGCTCCACCAGCAGGTCAAACTGGGAACAGCAGCCCATTTACAGTCAGAAACAGAACTGCTCATGGCAGCATCAGACACTGTGGGCAATATTGATTCACTGAAAAATAAACCCACAAAGTATTTCGCTCTGCATATACTGTTAAATTAAACTTTAGTGCCACTACAATGGATATTTATGAGATAGTTTCTAACAGTGTCTTCTTACAGGTCATGGCATGCATATGGATTTCTCTTACCTAGTGCACGCAGCCTTATGAAGTATGACAGCCTTCATTTGAGCATTTGCTACAGGCCTTTGTAGTTTGACCGGAGGGTTTAAAACCTTGTTGTTGGCTTCATTATTACATTTATAAAGTAATCAAGTCAAGTCAGTATTCTAGTCTAGTAATTAAGTGCAGGGAGAGTTTGACATGACAATTCATTTCAATATTTTCACACAAGCACAGCTGAAAGGCTGCTGGATAGTTTAGAGTAGATTTTGCTTAATTTGTTGATTAGCGTTTGTTAAACTCATACACAGTCATAGTTTGTTAAAATGTTTTAAAAAGCCAATAAAAATAATGAAAGGTTATGTTTTCATATATGCATTGGCCATATATGACTGCATGGCATTATCCTGCCATGATGTTATGACATAAAATAGCAGCATGAATGATGCACACACTCATCAGTCATGTTCCATATAACACTGAGGTTATATGAGGAGGATGCTGTGTTATGTGTAGCATCAGGTCCTCCCGCTGAGCTCAGAGCGATGCCATGCTTCTCTCGCCAGCGTCATTAAGCAGGATCATCTGGACAGCCACGGCCACAAAGGCTTTACGTGCTGCTCGCTCTCAGCATCACTCTGAAAACATAAAAATATCCTCTTTCCTTTGTCCCTTGTTTTTCTGTCCAATCAGCTCTTCTGCTCCCAAAGTGCCTTCAGTGCTCCCCATGCAGCCAACAAAGGCACACAAACACACATACACAACTTAAATCTCCTCAGTGCAGTTAAAGTGATAATAGCTCAGTGCCAGAGAGAGCGGGGAAGAGAGAAAGAAAAAAGCTAAAGGAAGAGCTACAGGCGGACCAGCGTTGTAAGAACGCCTTTGTTTACCTTCTGCTGGCAGGGAAGGTTGTCATGATGAGGACAGAACCAAACATACATGGACAACATATGGAGACACATTGACAAAAGACACACAATGACATTAAAAGGAAAAGAAACCCACAGCTTAAGGTCAAAATCATGATTACCACCATTAAAAACTGTGATACACATCTACCAGGCAGACTAATGATGGAGCTGAAACGGATGAAAAGAACATGATGGGATGATGATTTTTTTTCCTTAACCCTTTGGGATGTATTTCCACTAAACCGCATAGAGTATAAAACATTATCTGTGGTTGAAAGACGGCCACACGCTGGAATTTTGTTGTAACAGTGATCACATTCCTGGGTTGCAATGCATCAAGGGAAATCTCTGCATCAGGCGTTTCTCAAATGCACTGTATTGATTAGACTTGCAAGCAGACGTCGGCATGATTACAAGACTCCTGTGTGTCTGGCAGGTCCCAGTGCAGTTTGGAGCTATGCAGGTAGTTTGGAGGCATCACAACGCTGGAATATTCCACTGCAGTTCCTGTTTTATAAAACCTGGATTTACTTTTCATAGTTTTTGGACAATTGCTAAAAATATGTGGCAAGGCACATGAGCGGTAACATGACTGCAGGTTTCAAACAAATCTTTAAACTAACCTGACTTTTTTTGGGGAAAAATTGAAGGCGAAGGGTAAAATGCGAAAATTTGTCAGTTTAAAACAACTTCCTGGTTCAATTTTGTCTCACTGTGCATTAGTGCAAAAAATTGCAACAGAAGATTATCAGCAATATTTTTAGGTGTGCTTATTTTGTGTTTAGATAATTAAAGCACTTTGACACTGTTATTTGGCTAAACTGCTCATCTGACTGCATTTTTCTTGCCCCGGTTTGTTGCAGCGATGTCGGCCTGTACCTGGATTGTAATAAACCAAAATTTCCTTTAACTGTCTTTACAGTTTAAGGGCTATCAACAGTCTGAACTGGGATGGGTGTGTAGTGTGTCTGCGCATCTCTGCAAAGGGATGCATCAGCCTAAATCTATATTCATCTATTACAAAATAACAGGACTGCCTCCATGCCTCATTCTGAGGATATTCTTCCCCCTCATTTTGTATTTTGCATGTTAATTTGTTACATGGAGATGCAATGAAATCAGGTAGCTGCTAAATGTTTACAAAATAATTTTTCAGTTATTTTCTGATTGTTGAGGGAGGGTTTAAGACAAGAGCTGTGTCCGAAAATAACAAACTTTGTATGCACTCAATATGTGTGCTATTGTTCAATGTACTTTGGTTTGAATAAATAGTAGTATGTGCCTTTTAATTACCTGTAATTACCTGTAATTACCTTGTCACTTGAGCCTCCTTGTACCTTAGACATGTGACCATGGTAACCCATGCCAACCTAAGCTCTACCAGCAATTTAAAAATATTTTTAAAAATATATTGTGCCCTGCAAAGTGAAATGTTTTACTTACAGTTAAATTAAAACCCAATTAATTTTGACATAACAGAGCATTCTGCCATTGTCTGTTTCATCTACAGCATTGCTTTGACCGATATTTATGGTGGTGGTATTTCACCAGAAATAGAATCCGTCCTGCAAAAAATACAAAAGTTTTGGACATACTTAAAAAATCTCACATACTGTTTTGGTTTACTGCATAGCATGGTAGTCTGGAATTTCGGACACAATGTGTTTTAGTTGTAAAGGTTGAGTACCAGATGAATAAATCATGACAAGTTAATAATATGTCTTCTTCTGGTCTAAATGACATTTTACAGAAGTGCTCTACATGGCATGAGCAAACAATCAGCTAGCTGATAATTATGCTTGTGTGCCCACACACATACGCACGCACACACACACACGCGCGCACGCACGCCAGCACACATATGCACACGTGCACACGCACTCACACACACACACACAGATTGATGGGATAAGCTTGGCAGTGAAGTAAAACTAAAGTTAATTGACCAAATCTCATTAGGAGCGCATTACCATTTAATCCCAATTGTTTAAATCGCACAGATTTCCACGGCAACATTCAGACTATACATCCATGAGTATATTTGTGTGTGTATGTGTGTTAGGTGACTGTGTTAGAGGTTAGAGCAGCATTTCAACCCTTACCCAACTCTGCTCTTGTTGAAGTCTATAAGAGAACAGCCAATGGTCACTTTGAGCACTTTGGACAAACACACTACAACATAGTCTGTGAGAGTGTGTGTGTGTGTGTGTGTGTGTGTGTGTGTGTGTATGTGTGTAGCCAAAGCAGCAGTCAGGATTTAAAGGCTGAGGCCCCTTTTGACCCAACTGGCTTTCCCACACATATCCTAAACCAAAACTTACACACACACACAACACGTGATGTTAGTTTGGGTGTGATCTGGACAATTTAGTCTTAATCAAATGTGTATGTGTGTGTGTGTGTGTGTGAAAAACCAGGATAGCTGTGATGTCCCAGTTTGCTGTAAAAGTGTGCACAGTGCACGCTGCTGCATGAGATAAACCACGACCATACTGTCCATGTGGGTCATGTTTAGCTAACAACTTGAAATATTGTGCATGTGTGTGTTCAGCTTTGTCTGTTATGTGTAAATAAAATCTAAATCTCTCTGACCATGACTCTCCTGGATGGAGCATTTGTCATCACTTCTGGTGTCAACACTACCTGAACATGGCCAGAGGAGGGCGCTGCTTTCCAGAGCCTTCATATGGGACTTCTGGTCAGTAAACAATAGTCTATTTTTCACACACAGACCAGGTGCACCAGCTCCCTGTGAGCTGCAGGCTTCTTGGCTCTGAACTCATTAGTTGCTACGTAACATTTTGAGTTGAACATTTAACATTTGAGTTGATGTGTTAAAATGTCTCTCTGCACACAGAAGTCGTTAGGATCTGTTTTGGACCGATTGTATATGTAATGTAGATGTGTGTCTGCGCTCCTCACCTTGCTGGCCTTCAGCACATTGATCTGTTCTTCGTTCACTGTGTCCTTGTTTTTCTCCAGGAAACCTTCACACTGGTACTCCACCTGCTCGACAGCAACACAGCACAGTTTGTGTTACAGTAACTGTGAGGACATTTTACTGGGCTTTATCCAGGTCTTTCACTGGAAATGTAAAATAAGGTTTAAATCGAAGTGGCCTGTGACACTTCTATGCAAACAGTAAAATCTTCACACTGGCTCGTGTGCAGACATAAACTCCTGATGCAAGTCTCTTTAAATACATACGCATCAATCTTTGCAAATGTGTGGTCAGAAATATCTCCAAGGATCCCATTTAAAAATCAGCCTGCGCTAGTCCTTGGCGCTGTTCATCTGTAACCTTATAGTGAGGTTCTAAAAACAGACATGAAAAAACACCCTGTGAATTACAGCCCCTCATTTCAGGACACAAGACCTATTAAGTTAAAGTGGATTACACTAGTCACAAACACAAACATTTTCTTGCAGAACTGCTTTTTTGTTTGAAAACAAAAATATTATAAAAAAAAGTCATCCATCCTCAAGCAATCCTAAAAATAACTCAGTACTGCAGCAGCCACTGCAGCCAGTCCGTCTCTAAGTATTGTCTGCTGAGCTAAACAGGCCCCTGCTCGGGCTACCAAACATTGATTCTTTTCCGGCACAAACCAAATTGCTTTGATACTATCGAGTATCAAAAAAATGCCTTGTCATTCGGTAATGAATTTTGATACCTAAGGAACAAATCTCATCAGTGTCAGATAGGCATATATGGTTGTTAAGTAGAGTTAGACTTTAGTGTAATAGGTGCGGTGAACTCGGACCCATGTAACATTATATATTGTTTGTGTTATTATGTTAGATATTGTTTATAGTTTTTTATTTTACAAAAGTGCTTGAGTGTGTTTAAGTGTTAAGGAGCCCAAAAAAATTAAACAAAAGATTTGTACTGTAATGTAGTTTTCTTATTGTTAAAGTACATTTCATAAAATCGGTGTAAAAAAACACACATCACTGAGGAACAAACGTTATCAAAAAATTTCTGAACGTCATGTTATTACTCTTCTAGACAAATAAGGAAAAAAACTGTATGTCAAAATTCCAAAATAATGAATTTAAGCGCTCTCATACACTACACAGATAGGGAGCAACAGGTCAGTCAGACCCACCTTGTCAGCAAAATGTTGGATGATGAAAGCCCGGTTGGACATGCGTGGCTTCTCAAAGAGGGAGCAGGTCTTAAGGTGGGTATTGTAGAGTTTCTGAGCCCACGAATCATCCGAACCCTTGGGCATCTGGAGTGGAAAAAGAGAAGATACAATAGAAACTATCAGTGAGACAACATGTATGTAACCATTTGCTAAAAAATACAGAGAAAGAGACAATAAACTGAGCATTTCCACTAATTTAAAGTATTATTGGATTAGACTGCATTACATCTTACAAGTGTCTTTTTTCCTGGTTACACAGTGCATGTCAGGTGGAAGTCTCTAAGCACCTCATGATATGATTCATTGGGTCATAACGACATTATAAAACAGTTATGGATGCATCTTGATGTTATGATATTTCTATACAAACAATTTATGTTTTTTCACTATGTTACTATTTGCTATTTTTAAAACTTAGCATATTGGTATTCTGGTTGGGCTTTATACATCTGCGGTTAATCATGCTCAGCCATCTTCACTAAAACTCAAGTGGTAACAGGAAAGAGACTTTAGAGATTAGGGTCTAAGGTAAACTGGAGCACATGGACTAGTGGCAACAAACATCTTTATCTTACTCTTATAAGGATGCAGCTGGCATCAAAACATTAGCCTTTTGAGTGAAATTGGCTGCCACTAGTCCATGTGCTCCACTATACTTTGGACATATTCTCTGCAGTCTCACCTGATATGACATTAACCAACTCTGAGACCTCCGGACAGCCTGTCATTGCTGGCGGCTGAAGCGTGCTAAACCTCTTTCACACTTAATAAGCAGCGTTGGTTCAGTTTAGAACGTCAACACAATGCACGCTTGTCTGTTAAGTTTCACCATTTGTTTCAGCTGCAACAAACATACAGCTAAGGCTTACGAAATTGTTACAGGTGATCATAATGTCAAGAATTTCGGTTTTAATTCATTTGGGTATTTTTTATTGAGGTAAAATCTTTTAAAAAAGAATCGTGATGAATCTAAGAAATGATTTCCCCCGATTACTATGTGCATAAGAACAACCTTTTTGTAAATTTCTTTGTAAAGAAAGCAAACGTTCAATGTCCGTTACCCTGCAATTATGCTTGCAATGTGGACCACCTCAAATGTCAATAACTTGTAAAATGACCTTGCAGCAGTTTAGAGCCCCAGAGAGATTAGTCAGCATTGTTAGTGAATTGGCTGAGCTGTGAAGGTGTGTTGATGGTCCAGATATGAGCACTGCCTTGACTCTGCACTGACTGCAACCTGAATATCAACTCTAATAACAGATAGTTAATATATTCAACGAAGACTCAGCCAAACGTTACTGTGAGCTGTACGAGGCAACAAAATAAAAACATAAATCCAACTGTGAAATGAATAAAACTGTAAAAGCTTTGCCTTCCATTGTACATGCTAGTAAGTGGGTCATTGTTTTATACTGAGTTCCTGCAGGTGAACTCTGATGTGAACCGTCTGTGTAGGTGTTGGAGACTTGGGTCTAGTGTGTGGTAGGAGGCACTGACAGGCCCGCTGTCAAAAAATGTAAAGCAGGACGTGGGTGTGAATGGTTCTCACTGAGAGGTTCAATCACAACCCATGAGCCTCTGCTCAATATGCAGCACAGACTCACTTTATTCCTCCTGCGTGTTTACATTTATGAGAAAGTTTTTATTCCACAAACCGTATTCATAAGTCATCAAGTCTTATTTAATTGTATATTTTTAGCTTGTGTGGCATGCAGACTCTTATTAAAAGACAGATTAAAGATTAGAATACTTATGATCAGTCCATTTATTTTTTTTATTTTTGACATGCAAACAAAAGCAGGATAAAATGTGCTCTTTTGGAAAGAGCTTTTGAAAAGATAAGGATCAGCAGTGAGCTGCATCATATAAAACATTTAAAAAAAAAAAGGAAAGGGTTAAAAAGGAATAAGATCTTCTTTCGTCTGTTATGTGCTGGAAACGATGCTGCCTGCATCTGAGTGTTTTTTAATAATGGGGACTTACCAGAATAACTAGATGTAATATAAATGATTTGAATTTTGTTTCAGTGGACTAAACAAAAAGTACCTTGCACTCCTCGTCCAGCAGGTCCAGGATGCCCATTTTGGCTTCTATGAGGTTGATGCATGGCTGATTGTCATAAAAGTCAATCAGAGTCCAAGGAATCTGCTCCTTCATGTACTCCTCCTGCTCCAGCTTGAACACATGCTGCACACACACACCCAAACATTTGGGGGGGGGGGTTAATATCTGTACTTGCATTAAACAATCAAAACAAATACTGTGACACATCTGTAAATATATGTGCAAACAACAGGTAAATGCATGCTACCCACCATGTTGAACTGTTGCTGGAGTTTCTCGTTGGCATAGTTGATACAGAACTGCTCAAAGCTGTTGATCTCAAATGTCTCAAAACTTGAGAAGAAGAAAAGACATTTTAAGCAGCTGACTAACTGCAATTACAAGATAAACTTACTCAGTCAAATTATCAAGTATAAATTTTGGAAAATATTTTTTGTTGCCTTTATTTTACATATTTCCGACTGCTAATTGCTTCACTACTACACTACTCTGATGTCCATTATCAGATTCATGTAAAAGTGTGGATTCATATCAGATTAGATTGGCTAGTTACCCTACACAGACAGGTAAATGCACAGACATACCCGTAGATGTCGAGGACTCCGATAAAGGAGTGCTGTTTGACATTGGTAATAAGAGCTTTGTTAACATGCTCCACAATCCAGTTGAAGAGTTTGGCATAAATATGTTTGGACAGCGCGTCACGGGCGTTGGTGGCCTGCAGGCGGGGCAGGGTCTTGATGTACGTCTCTGTGGCCGTCTTTAGCTTCCTGTGGCATAGCCACTGAGCCATGTCCTGGTAGGTCACACCTACCAGCTCGCAGAAAGCTGTCAGATGGCGGTTGTTGGGCTGCACGTAAAAGAGAAGATTTTAATCATTAAAAGGGCCAACTGGTTCAAAAAAATTCTGAATCTAGATTGGGAAATCCAATTTTTTGTGATCAAGGATCGGTAATCCATCCTTTCGTGGCAGTTTTTAAAGGCAACATTGGATTGGATAACCCTGATCCAAACACAAACTTTAAAAGTTTAGTAAATATGGAAAACCAGTTCTCCCAATGGGAGTACATGTTATAATGTAGGCTAATAGCTACGTAAAGAATCCAGTTTGGGGTCACTTTTCGACTGTTAAAGACTTTTTTTTGACTGTGTCACTGTAATTAATATTAGGTAATAAATAAAATTATAATAATGTAATTTTTGTTTGTTATTGATAATTTATTCCCATTTCTTTTTTTTCTTTTTTTACTGAACGGCTTTATTGGTGGCCCAGCATTTTTACAGGTGTCAGATACTTAAATTTCATGCTCTAAAGGAGATTTTCACAGACAGTGTTAAAAATAGTGTTAAAAACGAACTTTTTTTTTCCCTGAGAAATCATCTTATTCTTATTTAAGCATTGTAGGTAAGTATAAAAGTAAGTAGGGGTAGAGGTTTGCAAAATATGGTTATTAGATTAAGCTAGTTTAATCTATATTTTACATCATACATCAGAAATGTGGACTTTTAATGCAGAGGGGCTTGACTCATTTTGACCAAAATAAATCAAAAGACGGGTAAATTAAATTAGATAAGATGTAAGAAATAATTAAGACCTCACAAACTAAAAAACTAAGACTATTTCACATCATTTAAGGTCTAATATTTGTAAAAATAGCATTTAAGAAACGTTTTTTTTTTAAGAAATGACTTTTTAAGGACCTGCAGAAACCGTGATTGTCCAATGTCAACTTTATCTACTTTCTCACTTGATCTGTTTAACCATTAAGGTGATAAACATGAATGTATACATTTGGTTATTTGGATCAAAGGTATCCCAATCCTCCACATCCAAACCAAGACCGAATTATGTGATCTAATTTCAGAATTGTTTTTTTCCTTTAGAACGACCAACTTTCAAGATGTCAGCTAGGAAAAAGGTGGATTTCCTCATTTGGATTCAATTACAAAACATATCAAGAATTATAATATTTTTGGATACATATTTCCAGTAACCCAGAGATACCGTCTCACCTGATGCAGGTTGATGCACAAGTTGTGCAGAAAAGAAGCCCTGACTTATTACTGGCGCTAAACAATGTTTATATTTGGAGTTCTACAGATATAAAGCTGTAAATATGATGCAATATGTTTCAATTTGTGTCACTGACAATCAATACTGCAGTATAAAAATGATCCTCACAGGAATGGCGCTGCTGTCTGAGTCTCTGTCCTTTATCTCCACGTTTCCCAGATGAAGAATAGCTGCCAAAACCTGGAACAGCCCCATCTGATAGGACTCATTAATACCTGCAGAGGGAAACCACAAATGTACATAAACAGACACATTGGTTGTTAGTGAGCTGTGACCACAATTTTAACCCCCACGATACCATGCTTATCTTTTGTTTATATCCAACTATCCCCAAATTCAATGGGCTACAAAAAAATATACCTTCTGTAAAAAGTGTTTCTTATGGTTGTTCTATTTAATATGTAAGCTCTCTTTAAGATATATTAGACTGCTAGGTTACATTGTGTACATTTCCCAGACATATTTAAACATGTTTATGTGTATGTTTGAGGGTGCGCACGTTACCGAGCAATGTGAAGGCATTGCGAGTGGTGGACAGCTCCTTGGTGTCATCCACACCGTCGATAACGGGGCTGCGGCCCTGCCTGGTGTACAAGAAGTCATTTGCACTGCCTGAGGAGGGAAACAGAGAGGGGGAATACATGAAGAAAACATGAAGTATGTGCAGTTTTACTCTGTGGAACTTGGGTACAACTGTGCTATCACAGCATCGTGCTTTATTAAGGAGAGCTGTACTGGAAACCATTGAACACATGTTTATTTAGGAAAACATTTAGTTTCTGATTAGGAGGACCTGTGTAATTATGTCATACTTTGTTACATCAGTCCACCATATCACAATTTTGCAGATGGTTTGGGGTTCTGAGAAAAAAATAAAATCAAGAACACTTCTGTGTAAGAATGATGTTAACTCAGCTTTCCCATCAGTTTCTTTTTAAACACTTAACATCGAATTAAGGCATGGCCTGTTGCCTGGCAACGAGAGGCACTGACACGACTGTGACAACGACCCCATTTACTTAGCCAGGAAGTCAGCAGGAGAGGAAAAGACAGCAGCTGTGTGTGTGTGTGTGTGTGTGTGTGTGTGTGTGAGAGAGAGAGAGAGAGAGAGAGACAGACAGAAAGAGAAGGAGCATAGCCAACTGAGTGGCTGTAAATGACAGTGCCAGCAGTGTGTGTGTGTGTGTGTGTGTGTGTGTGTGTGTGTGTGTGTGTGTGTGTGTGTGTGTGTGTGTGTGTGTGTGTGTGTGTGTGTGTGTGCGTGTCGCATGACTCGGTTGAGCAGGTGCAGGTCCACAGCGGGAGCGCTCTGTATGAGAGCCTGTTCAACGACAGAGTCAATGAGTGTGTGATACGTCTAAACTGATATAGAGCTGAATCTGGCAGTGCTCATCAGACACCTCACTGTGGTTTATCAAGATTTTTTTTGGAAATGTGGATGGGGGGAAATATTTGTTATATGTGGATTCTATTCTGGGCCAGTCGATGCTGCAGTTCTTATTTCCTGCATATTAAACTTAACATATTATGTGTTTAGAGGAGCCAATGACAGATTTTCAGTGTCTTCAGTTTTCTTGCTGTGGAGAGCCACCTCAGCTAATCACAAGGTACAACGGTTCACGGTGTTCACTGATTCAGAATTATTGTCACTTATGTAAGTGCTCTGGGTCAGATAATATAAAGTGTGTCTGTTTTAAAAATGGAAATGATGAGTTGTTCCTTCCAGTATAGGACAGTGAGCAGACTTTAGTAATAGCTCATGGTGTAAGTGTACAGTCAGCTGTAGCGGGTCAACTGTGCAGCTTTGTGTGTGTGTGTGTGTGTGTGTGTGTGTGTGTGTGTGTGTGTGTGTGTGTGTGTGTGTGTGTGTGTGTGTGTGTGTGTGTGTGTGTGTGTGTGTGTGTGTGCATATGCACATGTTTATGAGACTTACTCAGCTTTAGATTCTTGAATTCAGGCAGATGGGATGATGCACAGAGCTGATAGAAGATATGATAATTCCTTTCCTCATCGGCCTAAAAGAAAGCATGAAGATAAAATAATAAGAAAAAATTTAATGTTTCTCTGAATACCTTTGCACATGCCCAGATCCTCATAACTTCCTACAGCAACCACTGTCATCACAATGAGTCAGAAAAATCTGTACCTAGTACCTAGCACACGTTGCCCTGTTAACAGTGCCTGTATGGATGAGATTTTTTCGATGTCGAAGGGGGGATAATCCCATTTTTAAAATATCCATGAAATGCAGACTAGGCCTCAGTCTACTAAAGGTATGGCCAGGAGGGGCCTATAAAGCTAATCAGACATTGAGTGATGGACAGATGCTGCTGGTTGCAGCTTGCTGTGAGGCTGCATTATTGCATCTTATTTGCTCCTTGTTAATTTTGCAGGAGTTTTGTTCTTTTTCTTTGTTTCATTGTGGTTTTTGGTTAATAAAACCACTGCCTTTTCTTGCACGCACTCTTGCCTCCTGAGTGATTCTACAATTCAACATCTTACTTTTATTCACCTCAAGCCAGCAACAATAAAATCCATCATTAATGTAAAGTTACTACCAGTAATGCTACAGAGGGAAATGCAACACTGTACTTGTAGCATACGCAATTTATTCACATTTATTACATGAATGGATCTACACATTCAACACTTTTTTCTGACCTACATTCACGCAAGGAAAATCATGTGTCTAATGTATAATCATATGTGCTTTACGATTACACAGTGAGATAGTTTAACATCTGGAAGCTCCACCGGAGCAGTTGGTGATTAAGTGCATTGCTCATGGGCATGTCAACAGATATAACCGAGTCAGATGAGAATATTACATGTTTATTTTCTACACTTTTGCTTCCCCAGACACACAGGGATGCAAACACAAGATGTGTCCCATCTGTGCATGTATTCCCATACCTATGATGAGGTAATACCTGATAAACCCTCAAGTAAACATGCATAAGAAAATACAAGTGGCAAATCACTGCATATAGACAGAAGTCTGGAGCTACAGATTCTTTTCTAGTGAAAATAAATAACTCGACTGTTAAAAGGATGTCAGCTGGAAAGCTGAGCCCACAAAACTGTGACCTGTGTCCTACATTAGTGCTACTACACCTAAAAACACACACACCAATGAATGAATGGTAGCACAACCAAGCATGCAAGAAATGTAAGGAGGAAAGCGAATGTTTCCACCAACATCCTCATTCCCCAACACTTCTTTTTAAGACAACAGAGTGTGTGTGTGTGTGTGTGCGCGTGTGCGTGCGTGAACTCATGGGTAGATGTGTGTGCAGAGTTGAAATATGCTTCTTTATCTAGACACTGCCCTACTGACTACACCGTTGGGCAAACACGCCCACTGAATCTACAATAAAGTTACTTCCATAAGAGAAAAAGTATGTAAACTTTATCTAAAATTAAGATGCAAACCGCAACATATGGAGTTATAAGATCATGGCAAGTTTCAAACTTTTATGTTCTTTAAATGTGCCCTGATTTGGCTTCTCTGAGACTTTGTGGGGTCTGTAAAGAGAGAGAGAGAAAACAATATCTAAAGTAGGATTTAGACAAGAAGAGGACATAAATCAAATCTTTGACACTGAAGAGACAGAGGGGGGGTGGAGAGGAGTGCTGTGCTGTAATCCAGTGTGACAGATACATTGTTTACTCCTACTTGTCTTTCTGGAGTTATTGCTACATATTTCTAGAGCCAGAGTGAATGCTAGTGTTGGTTGAGCCCTGATGAGCAGATTGCTTTTGTGTGTGTGTGTGTGTGTGTGTGTGTGTGTGGCTGACAGCACTCCTTTATAGTTGTGAGGTATTCGAGCTCAGAAATAATAACACTGTAACACTCACAAGAGAGAACAAAACAAATGTTTTGAGCCAGGTTAGCATTATGGACGCATTGTAGGTAAAATAATTGAGGTTTGTAGTCTGAGTTTAACACCTTCACACCAGTCAGTAAGAACTGAGTCCCTCTGAATTTTAAGGGAAAAGTCCAGGGCAGCAGGGTGCTCAACACTTATGCTTCAGCAAATTTTTTAAAATCGTTTCCATAGTAACCGGAGACACCCTGCCTTTTTTACAGTGTGAGTCTATTTCTGCTGCGTTTGTGAAGGCAGGTGTTTAAATGACACAAATATCCCACTGTATATGTGTTTTTAACTTAATCGTATATGAATTTATTTATCATCGCAGACCTCATTTGCGACATTGGGAAAATGAAATCAATGAATTAATAAATACAAACACTGCTGATTTCCTTCCATGGAACTGACATGAAAAGTATTTTGGTTCAGAAAAAGTGACGGTAGTTTGTCCGGGCCGCTGTCCTCTCAGTTCGGCAAGAGTTGCTTCTGACAGTCTGCTGCTTTTGTGGCACGAGACACTGAATGCAGGTTGGAAGCGGTGTAGATTAAAACCTATCTCCGTGACAATGATAGTAACACTACCAATCACATTGTGCGACAAAACACAACGTTACTTGTGATGCAACAAAACGATCCAGGTGCACAACATGGAGGAGTTTCGAGCAACGCTTTTTCTACTGAAAATTTGTCATTTTTGTAGAGACAAATAATGCAGGAGGAAAGAGGAGGGTATGACATGCAACAAAAAAGTCTCTAGCTGGAATTGAACCAAGGATATTGCATTGATATGTTATCTGTCAAACCCACTAGTCCACCGTAAGTCCTCTGCAACTAGAAGACAGACATTCAGGGGCAGCATCCCACACTGAGACATCTCACTCATACTATTCAGAGAGCTGGGTGAAGCTGGTGTCTCCCCTGCATGTCACCTACATGTTGTCCAGCTGCTGTCTGTGCCTGAATGTATGTGTGCGTATGGCTTGTGCAGCAGCAAAACGAGTCATGTGGAAGCTACTGGAAGTCAATTAACAACAGAGAAAAGCCAATTAACAGCTGAGTCACTGCCCCAGTGTGCTCATAGCTGTGTGTTCAGGTGTATGGGTTATTCCATTTACAAATTTGTGGAGCAGTCTGCTTTTTTAATGTAAGGATTCAATAAAACGGAGGACAGTCAAACACACATAACCCCAATATACAAACGTAATTCTTCTATAGTTCAAAGGCAAATTCACTGTAAAGTTTGAAGCTGTCATCTGTTTCCAAAAAAAAAAAAAAAAAAAAAAAAAAAAAAAAAGATCCCAGATGGGCAATCGCAGTAATGGTTCAAACTAGGCAGTGAGGTATAGCTCACAGATTCTGGCAACCATACAATCATTTTGATGCCAACCAACAAACCCTTTAATGTAGTACATTGTGTAAATAGATTACTGCTGACAGGAATTGTGCAATCATTTAACAAAAACACCCCAAATGACAAGGAAATGCACTAAAGTAGGCTAGTCATGGATGCAATGACAAATTACAGATGATACTTGAGGAAAATCTCTTTTGCCTGTCAGCCTGTTAGACGCCAGAGTGTAAGGTCAGCTGAAGAACTGAGCGTATTCATGAAACACGTTCAGGAATATGCTCAAGGACCTTCCAGCAGGGATGAAATTTGCTGTCAGGAAGGAACCCTGTTCAGATGATGAAGGACACAACAATACCACCATGACTTAAGGCTGCGCTTTGAAAAGACAGTGACAGTGGTCACTGCATTAACTAAAGCTTAGTGTTGTGTGTCAAGTCTATTCAAGAGTCGAGGTCAGAATAAAATGCAAAGTTGAACAAAGGTTAACTTTGTGCACCAGTCTGTGAACGCTGAGGTAATAGACTGTGATAAGTGAAGGAATGATTGCAGGTCATCGAATTATCCACACAAGTACAAACAAAACGCCTCATGTGTACGTTAATGCAAACTTGAGTGAGCACTCACCTGAAACACAACTCGTGATTTCTCCAGCAGATATGTTCTCATGTTGGCGCCAATGATGCGGTAGCGTGTGTCAAAGCCGATTTCAATGTATTTCCCAAAGCGACTGCTGTTGTCATTTCGGGTGGTCTTTGCATTTCCAATGGCCTGTGAGACAAATACAGATGAAACATATTATTACCAAAAAAGAACGACCATACACCTGATCCTAAAGCTAGTAAGACAGAACCTTTTGTACTGTGGATTCCAACCTGAAATAAGTTCATCTGTGGTTGGTCCACACTTAAAGGAACAGTGAGTAAGATTCAGGGGAATTTAGTGGCTTTTGGCAGTGAGGAGTGCAGATTGCAACCAGCTGAAACTTCTCGTGGTTAGAATCCCCTCAGTGTTCATTGTTCAGGAAGGTTGTAGTGGGAGCAGAGTTGCCTGCAGAGGCCTCTTCAGCTCCAAAATAAATGGGCAACCTGATTCAAGGATCAGTGTTCTTCCAGCACTCTTATCTGTAAATTACGGTGGCTGATGCAAAATAGCAAAATGCCCCATATAAAGCCAGCATTTGGCTTGTCTGAGCTACTGTAGAAACATGGCGTTGCAACATGGCAATCTCTGTGGACAAGGATTTGCTCCATACGTGGATATAAACAGCTAATTCTATGGTAACGAAAACACAATGATACCAGTTTTTCGGGTGATTAAACATTAAAGAAACAATACTTATATTCCATTTCAACCAATATAAACCCCTAAATCCTACATAGTGGACCTTTAACAAATCAGTAGGATGTTTTAATGGACTTCTGTCCCTCCGCAGACAAGAGTTGGATACGTCGATGGGTATATCCTGCTGAGTTACCATCCATCAGCAAATAAATCAACTGAAGTCAGCAGCCTTGGCTCAATGTACAGGACTGATCAATGACCCTACTAGGAATTGCCGGTAGATGAATAGGGCTCCATACAAACACGCACACACCCATCCCACCTACACAACAAGCCAACTTGAACAGAGTTAAATCGTTTGTGTGCAGCACGAAGGGTTCTTGCTGAATTAAAGCCAAACACACAGTCTTTCACTGCAGACAAGGAGTCTTTCAGCCGAGCAGGTATTCCAATCTCCGCCTGCATCAGCTAAACACATATAAACACCACGCACAAACACTCTCCCCCTGTCACGCACACACAGGTTTTGTAATATCGAAAAGGCTGAAGCAACCATCTACTCTGCATCCAGGCTTAGAGGCTGAAGTGACATCACTGCAACGAAAGAAAGCTTTCTATTCATTCTGTCATCTCGTCTCTGATTGGCTGGAGGTGAAAGTGGTGGCTGGGAGAGTGATATTAGTGGAGCGGTTGGAAAGGACGGACAGGGTGGGGGATGGCAGGAGGCGGAGGAGAAGAGGGGGTGGTGGCATATGGGCACAGGGGAGCTTTCCAACCCCCTCCTGTCCTTATGTCTCCACAGGAAGAAATACACAACACACACACAGTTAGGGATAAGACCTGCGTTATAAGAGCAGAGAACAGCTCGAGGCCAGAAAGACAGAGTGGTGGAGAAAGTGAAGGGGAGGCAGTAAGAGAATGCCAGTGGAGAAAAAAAGCACTAGAGCGAAACAAGAGGAGAAGGACAAACGGCATGACATTCAACCAAAATAATCTACAAATCAGCTAAGCTTGTGAATATACTGCAGAGTAACTGGGCCAAAGGAAACGATACACAAACTGCCAGGAAAAATGACGCAAGACTTTCACTTTGAAGACAAATTCACAGCTATGAGACGGAGCTTTTTCCAGGCCTTCACACCCACAACACATCTGATGAAAGTGTTTCGACCTGCAATTTTAAGCACACAGGTTGTACAAAGTTGCATCAAGTGATTCAGTGGGTGTAAAATCTATGAGTGAGTTATTTCAGAAAGAATTCCTCATAAAAAGTTTAAAATATGTTAATCAAAGGGTTCCCACACATTTTTATGGACAAAAATTCTAAACTTTTCCATTACTTTTCAAGGACCCGTAATAATTCTTTTTTCTTGCCCCACTTAATTTGAGCTAGCAGGAACAAATGAAGGGAGAGACGGGACATGGGGAGAAGATGAAGAAATGTATGTGACGGTAAACAAAACGTCATGCATCGGCGCACATTAGAGCTATGTCACACCAATAGCTTCAGAAAATTAATTTGCCGTGATGTTACATGGAAGGTTATCCATGGAAGAAAACTGTAACAATTTCAATACATACAGCGAAATTCCTTGACTTTTCCAAAGCTTTCAGTTTTGATTTTTAACCCTTTAAAACCTGGATGGACATCGATTTTATTTTGTGCTGCGTTCAGACGCCTATTACAAGTGTTCTGAGTGCTGAGCAAGTTAGTTTGAATCTTTTCAAAATCATGGGGAAAAAGACACCAAGCTACTTGGCAAGAAATATCCCCCAAATAGCAAGAAATCAGCAGATTCACAAATGTATTTTTAATAAGCTAAGGAAAATGTTGAAAAAAAGTACATCTATAATTACCAGAATTATATATACTTATAAGTATATTTAAGATTATGTTATAGAATTATTATTTTTATGCACTTTTTTCAGGTCATTTCCTTTTCTTATTCCCTGTTTCAAGCTTTTTTTTTTTTTTTTGCAGTTTTCTCGTTACTAAATTCTTGCTATTTTGGGGGGTATTTTCTCATAAGTTGCCCAGTTCCCTTTTCCCATTTTTGAGAGAAATCAAGGTCAGGTTTTAAAAGAGTAAATAATTCAATGACTTTTCCAAAACGAATGATTTTTACTGATTCCATAACTTTTCTAGGTTTGGAAAACGTTTATTGTGAAATTCCATTACTTTTCCAAGTTTCCAGGTTTTCCATGACAGTGGGAATCCTGTAGTCATTTTGTTTCTTACCTCCATGATGGGATTGGAAGCCAAGACTTTCTGCTCCACGTTGGCCTCGCTGGTGGAGCCACTGACCGTAGCAAAGTATCTCATGGCGTATTTGGCTGACACCGTCTTTCCTGCTCCGGATTCTCCGCTCACGATGATTGACTGGTTCCTCTCATCCCTGACAGATCAAACAAACAACAAACAACACAAGGAAACAGTATAAATCACATCAGTGTACTTGTGAAGGTTGTGTGGAAAATAGTCACCAATCAAAAGAAGCCAAGTATATGCTCTGACTGGCGTTTTTAGGGTTACTTTCGTCAGTGATGCTAGAATCAGGGCATTTCCCAGGTTTTTGTGTCTAGACTCCATTTAAATAAACAGCTCTTATATCATCGTAAGACACACTTCATTCAAAGTCAAATGAAACAAAATTTAAAAAAAAACAAAAAACATCTCGGTTCGTAATTCCACTGTCCCAATTACAAGCTCTAGCTTATTTCACCCACTTAGATGATAAAAGTAACCTGGCTGTACTCATGCAAAGATACCGGTTTATTTAAATAGAGTCTGGGGGATTTGGAAATGGTGATTTCAGGGTTGTGTCTGGTTAAACAAAAATGATCTTATTCTTCAACACAAATGTCTAATTCTGTGGGGATCCTTTCCATAATGATGCCATACACTTATAATATCAATAATAACAAACAGAGACTCTCAGTAGCAAAACCAAGCATTTTAATGGACGTATATTGAAGGTGCAAATTGCCCTGAGTGGCTACATTGCAGCGTGTTTCACAGCTTGGTTGATACTGCAACAATTTCAAAAACTGTTGTTCCCTTTCGTCAGTTGTGATGAGAACTGATGCTGAGAAGTTTAATAAGCAAAGTCTGACAAAAACAATGCCAGAGCTAGGACTTGGGCAGATAGAAAGTGTCAGATGGTGTCATCAACAAACATTTTCATTGCCGGCAGACAGAGCAGGTGTTTAACACACGTCTTTAAGCCCCTGTGTTCTCTGTATGTATAATATCTGAACAGGGAGCCCTCCACTGGGGCAGCACTGCGTCCTACAGATCCACCTGTGTTTGAAATTAACCCCCGGCTGCTGGTAGGTAGGCTGGCCTTCCTACCTTGCATTTGGCATTTTTCCCATTTATGGCTCCTGTTGCATCCCTAGCTCTTTGAGAAGTTAAGATATTTGGCTGAATTTCTCTTTCAGGCCTTCTTCCATTTTTTTGTGTTAAAACTCACCATTTTTGGGAGATAATTCTTGTCTTACTGGAGAGCTTGGGCTGTGTGGGTGGTGGGGGTCGTTGCTGTTGAGGGCATGCTAAGCCTATTGAGACACTGTATGTCAAACTGGGTTATGCAAATAAACCTAACTAGTGTTTCACAACAACAACTTGAGCCAAGTGTTTATCAGCGGTGCTGTGCATCAGCATCAGCATTACCAAACTCCCACTAGAACCCCCACTACAACTGCATCTTACTAGTTACATACTTTGCTTCTTGTTTTCAAATATTCAGCTTTATAATGTGAAAAATGTGTGCCTGTGTTTGCTCCATGCCAGGCAATTTAAATTGGCTTTCTGTTAATTATTACAGATTTTTCAAGTTTTATGGATGACTTTTAAAGCACTAAAAATCTTTGGTCTAAAACATATAATTGATTTACTGACTCCTCATGAGTCTGTGTGTCCCCTCAGATCGATGTGGCTTTACTGCTTATTCCCAGGTTTTGACTGGTGACAAAAGGTGACCGAGCATTTGCAATTAAAGCCCCCAGACTTTGGAACAGTCTGCTGACAGGCTAAATCTGCAACATTTTAAATTTCTAATATAATTGACTGTGCAGCCCTACACTGCATGTAAGGACCTCAAACATGGAGTAGTGCAACTTTCTGCAAACAGTGCTAAGTCATACCGGACATACTGAGAGGGGTATTGCTGACTACTGGCAGCCTCAACAAAAACTGCCCTGCATTAGTGAAGGAGGGAGGGAGGGAGATCTCCCACAGAGTGGCCAAAAAGATCTACTAGTCGGCTCCTGCAGAGAACAGCAGTAATAAAAGAGCAGAAGAGAGTGAGGGACAGTGTGAGACCACCATGAGCCTATTTCTGGCTCATCTTTGACCTACAAACCCAGAAGAGAGAGAAGGGACGGCTGAGCAACAAGGCGACTAGAACGGAGGCTACTTAGGTAACACACACACACACACACACACACACACACACACACACACGCACACACCTGGCCATCTGTTTGTAAGCCTCCTCTGCCACAGCAAAGATATGTGGGTCCATGTCTCCCATGTTCTGTCCGCTGTAGGCATTAATGATGTCTGTGCCGTAGATCGGCAGCGTCTCATAAGGGTTGATGGCCACCAGAACGATTCCTACGACATGAACACAGAGGGTAAGAATGAGCTCATTGCAGCTGAACTGGACTGCATTGAACAGGTGACTCACTGAGATGCTTTTTTTCCAAACTGAGAGGGCAGGCACAGTTATTATACAATGCATAGTGTTCATTATCACATTTGAAGGTGTTGAGGCCCACACTGTTCTCGCTAACTTGAACAGAGAGAGAGATCTTACATTCTTTCAAAAAGCGGATTGTATTATATGTGCATCACACCACCTCATGATTTGATTCAGATTCATTTACAGGTGGTGACTATGTGATTTTAATACCATTATCAATGCATCTTAAAGCACTAAAATGTTTTATTTCTTTTATTTATTTGTCACATTTTTTATTGTCTCTCACCGTGTGACTACTTGCTACTTATAAAATATATTTGTAATGGCCCATAATTAAAATAAATACATGAATTTAGATGCACACAGTATGGCTCTTATCAAGGACCTTTTTCCATTCAACTTCACAGAAACCAAAACACTTTCATTTGCTCAATTTGTAGGTCAGGTTGAATTGTGTTGCTCACACTTAGCCATGCTCTCTAAAACTCAAGAACCAGCCTGGCTTAGATCATGAACATGACACGTGTCAATTTCCATTATATTTCACCCACCAGTTGTCTCCGCTGTGAGAAATGTACGGGTCAGTCTTGGTTTTGGTTCAGGCGATCATAATGTTGAGAATTCGGTTTTTAAATTTCCTATTATTTACCCCCCCGGCGTCTCTTTTTGCCATGTAAGTCAATCAGAAAAAGTCTATTTGGGCAACAGGGCATCATGTGGAGTTATTATTCCACAGCTGAACAGGGCTTTTATTGTTTTTAGGGACTGAGCTACAAACACAATAACAATTAATAACATCTTCATCTGTTTACTGTAGAAGGAAATTTTAAATTGACTGTAAAGTGTTTTCATGTGGTTTGATTGCACATTTTTAACAGAAATGTACAAAATGACTACCTCTCTAATAACACATATTTACCTCTTGACTCAATCTATGACATGATTTGGTATGATTTTATATTATTGTTTGAAAGTATGAATTTATACCAAGGCACTGACACCATTCATTAGGGCTTCATTAGACAGTTGGTGTGTCACCTACCGCAGTAAGTGTAGATGAGCTTGGAGTCGATGAAGCGGACTTTGAGGTTGTGCAGCACGGCCGGCTCGTGGAGGTAGCTGAGTGCTGTGAGGTCATTCTCGCCCACCAGGATGTCGGGGTTTCGCAGGTAGGGCAGGTTCTTTGTCTTGGGGTCCAATTTGTGTTCAATGTTCTGAAGATGACCAGGACAAAATAGCAAAACAGAAAAGTTATATATCAAACACTGGGAATTCATACATTTTTCAAGAAAAGATGGTGGATCAGCGCAAATATGTTCACAACCCGTGTTAATATCCACTTACTTACTGTATATATTTAGATGATACACTTATCCAAAACCAAAGGATCATGCTTAATGCATATGCATTTCACAGGTCAGGTATCAAAATGTAAAAACTCATATGAAAACCAACTCAGTGCAAGAGATGATTAAAATGTTTGAGGTGTCCTAATTTATTTTCTCGGCACCTGACGGTCAATAAGACGTGAGTACTTTCTGAACCGTGGTATAAAAGCAAAACAACTGTTATGTGTTGATTAGTCATCCTTACGCCAACAGACTACTTCCTACACTCCTCGAATGATGAGCGAGAAAAACACCTTTGTTTACTGCTAAAGCCAAAAGTGGCAAACATTAGGTCAAATTAAGTACTGTGATTAAAAACGAGATTGCTGCTAGATGCACATCTGTAAGCTCACCTTCAGATCCACCATCGGTTTTAATGAACGCAACCTTTCTATGGTGTCTAAATCTATGATTGCCTGGCTTACAGACATCTCGTCTGTAAGCCAGTCACAGTTACACATCATTTACAGTGAACTGCATAAGAACCGCACCCCATTTTTTAACAGGCATCGTCCACTGTGAGGCAAGGAGGAAGCCCAAGGTACGTTTCAATCTGTAAATCATCGTTGTTAAAGCACATGGTTTGTTTTAAACAAGATATATTATTTCACTTTTAAATGTAAAAATATCATATTAAGACACTCGCAGCTTTTACTTTTCAAAAATATCCGTCCATTGGGATGGACGGTGGATCTGAGTTCACTGGAAAATTAGTTTAAATGAAAAACACAGTTCTGATTTGATTTTCTAATGATACAATCAGCTTCTAATGCATCTTCTTATGTAAGCAGAATTTTCATCTCAGAGGGTTTTCACCAAACTGTTTTCAGGAGATACTTCAGAAATAGAGGATTTTCTGACAAAAACAACACAAAATATATATACAATTTGTTTTAGAAAATAGCTTTAAACAATGATATGAGTTAACTATTCATGAAAAATAAATGATCTCATGTTTTCTTTTGGAAAAAAAAAGTTCTGTTAAGACCACTTATGTGGTTCTGTGTTTATGTTGTCCGTCCGCTGGAATGGGAAGAAAAAAAGTCATATAATAAAGTATCCTAATAAGAAAAAAAAAAGCTAATGATTTATAAGTGCATTTAGGGTAGAAATCGACCATTGCAATATTTCCTTGTGTTTGGGATGTAACTGGGTTCTGAACGGGTTAACACGTTTGGCTGTTGCAGTTTTCCAGGTCTGGCCGCCTGAGGCTGGCTAACAGTGGAGCGACCTTTATTCATTTAATCAGCGACAGATTTCCACTCCCAATAAAAGTATTCATAAAGTATTTTACGCATGTTCTCAAAAAATGTCATGGGACTGACTACTGATTTGGCACGGCTCTGGAGCAAAACCACTGTATTCTGTTAAACTTGTTTTCAGTTTGGTTCCCCTCTTTCTCTGCATGGAATTATTTTAAATTTGCTTTTAAATGAATCTTGTTCTCTTTATGAAGCTTCTTTGGTTTGATTCTGTCACAGAAAGTGTTCTACCAAATAACACTGAGAACAAATTAAATAATCATATTCCTTGACTGACTAATAAAGTGTGTCATTACCAACAGAAGCTGTCTACCAAAACACAGAGAGCAGTCAGAGGGAATGTAACTCCATCGAGGCTGCACAATCATCTAAATGTGTTATTTTATTAATTGCAATTATTTAGATTTTTTTATCTGCAAATGGATATGCAGGCATGGCAGTATTTCATAAATACTATAAAAAAGTACATAAATGCCTTATTTCCCTAATCAAAGATTTTTTTTTTCTGGGGTTATGAGAAATTTCTCCTCATGCTTTTTGAGTGCTTCAGCTGTGTTCAAAATCATGTTACATCAGATTCAGCTACACGAATGACCATTACAACTTAAAAAAATGATCTCCACTTGTCCTGGATTGGCATTGAAAGGCTTTCTCTATTTCCTCGGTTCATGTCCTAACATTTTTACTCAGTGTCATTGAAAAATGTGGACACATTATGGAGATATTAAAGGAATACTTCACCCCGTAAATGACCATTTGTGTAACAGTTACCCTCTGTTGCTTTGAATTTGTTGAGGTAACTTTGTTTTTTTCACATGCATTTAAAGTGAACGAAGAATCCAAAAACAGAGAAAATTCTAAAAGGGAGCTTTAGCAACAGCAAACCCATATCAAAACATCTGTTTACAAACTCTCAAAAAACTAATGCAGTATAATTCAGGTCTTATTTATCCAGTCGTATACTCAGTACTTCCCTTACAGACAGCCCTGCCTGACAGGGAACTGAACTCAAAGTAAAACCTATCTTTATTTAAAGCCATAAAGACATACGACTGGATAAATGAGACCTGAATTATACTGCATGAGTTGTGTGAGAGTTTGTGCAGACGCTTTCATTATACATGTTGGTCCTTGAAATCAATTCATCAAGAATTTTCTCTGTTTTTAGATTCTTTCTTTACTGTGGAAGAAACGTCATGAATTTAAAAACAGGATAATTGTTATTCCTTTAAACAACCAGAACCAAAAACATAGAGTCATCGCCTTGATTGTGCTAGTTCCATTTACATACGATCATGAGATTAAATCATAAGGAGCAATATAGCAAACAGTCTAACCGCACTTTCATTGTACAGGATTACTGGACTTCATGCCAGGAGCTTTTTGTTTTCCAACATGAGGAATTAAATTTACTGCTATAAATCACAAATGCTCCTTGGGGGCATCTTTGTGAGCAGGTCTCATTTGTGGAAAGTGCTAATGGTAAAACCAATAACCACTAATAAGAGGCAGCAGCACTTTAAGTGTCTTTGAGTCAGAGAGAGCGACAGAGGAAGCAGTGACACGAGCTGAGGGAGAGAAAACATAAAGAGCGAGAGCAGATTCCTCTCCACCCTACACCTCTTAATTAATCCTCACCTGTCCATCCTCCAGCATAAGCTGCAGAGAGACGTCGCCATTTTTGTAGTCTTTGGTCAGCTCAGCTGACTTCCACACCTCCTCTGTATCGGGGATCCACACCCGAGCACACTGAGACAGGAAGAAAGAAAGAAAAAAAAACAGTTAGTTAAAGACATGAGGAATACAAATTATGACATGAGGCAGCGTTGCTGACATTTTACATTATTATCCAAAACTAGGAACGATAAGAATTGATCAACGATTGATTAATCTGTTGTTAAGAATTTAATCAAACATGTAAAACTTAATTTATTAATCAATAGGCTATGTAATGCTGTCAGAGTATACACAATATGTTGCTGTGAGTTTTGATTGAGGGAAAAACACATTTGGTAAGGTTTGAAATACGCAAAGTTTTAATGTTTTTTCAAATAATAATTAATCAATCAAAAATTTCATCAATCAATAATCAATCAAATTTTACTGATAACTGGTTAAGGAAAGTGCTTTCGATTTGCAACCCCATCCAAAACCCATCTTTTCAAAATTTTGAAATTTTGATTTTGATTTTGATTTGAAATTTTGGTTCTGTATAATTATATACTTTAAAAATACCTCATCTTATCTGACAATATTGTAGGGCCAACCACTGGTGCTATCACGAAACATTTACACCATGAGATTTTTGATGAACATTCATAAATAATGTGGATATAATGACTATGTGGTTAAAGACAAATAATAGAAAAGCTGTTAAGTTCAGAAAATTACATCACTTTCTTTTAATTCAGCCTTTAAAACCAAGAAAAGACAACACTTAAGATATTAGGATATCCCAAACACTGGAGATATTGTTTATGGTGACTCAAGTATGCTTCACCTCAGTACAACTAAAACCTTTTAAAAGAGGGATGACTGTTAAGTTAACTTCCTTTCTGCCAATGGTTACAGCAGTATGACCTCAGAGAAAACACTGAGTGCTATGTTTTCACAGTCATGAGCCCAAGGCTCGTAATGGCCAGTTAAGTTGTGGGAACAAAAGAGGCTCCTAACGACTGAGGGAGTGCTGTTGAGAATATTATGTGGTCAAAATTTTAAATTCACGCACACGTACCCACACAGCAAAGTTCAATATAAAAATGTTTCAGGCCTTGCAGACTTGTGACTGAAGGCAATCAGCTGATCACAGACATGTGGAAAAACAGTGATGAACACTGGCAGTCACATGGCTGAGGAATCCGGCTCAAAAACTGAGACGCATGGACACACACACACACACACACACACACACAGAAGCCGTACTTCTAACGGTAGGAGTTAGTTGGAAGACTGTGGAGCGATTGCAAGATTGGGAGAGAAACATAAAATGCCAAAAACCCAGACAAATGAGGTCCTGCAGTGTATGAATGTGTGTGTGCAGGCTGCAGTAGAGAAGACTGAAGTCAGCGGTCAAACAACACAGAGGTTGTTTATCTTACAGTACATTTGATATTACATAATGGGGAAAGATAAGGGGAAATTAAGTTAAGAGGTTCAACACAACAGAGTCTGGTGTGATTAGACTGTAGTAGCAGGCGTTTTATAAGGGGAACCATCATTTTCAGGTTTGTACTTGTAGTTTGGGTTTTTACTAAAACATGTTTACATGCTTTAATTAAAAAAAAAACCCACTTAATTTTCCAAACACTGGCCATGCTAGACCACCTGTCTGAGCTGCTCCATTTTATTACCGGTCTCTTTAAGCCTCTCACCCAATAACGCCCAACCTGCACTGACTGGTTGGTGTTTCTAAGGCTTCTGCATCTCAGCGTCTCCGCATCATCATTGCAACCAGGGGAATGATTGTAACTGAGTATAGGGGCCATGAAAAATCACCAATAAAAGCTTCTCAACCAAAGTATTCACACCAGATGTGTTCAAGCAGGAATATTATCCAAAATCAAGGGAAAATGAACAACATCAGCAACCAAGATTACATGTTTTTCTGATGTTAGTATGTAGGAGCAGATGACTCTATAGAAAACCATCACCAGCTGACGTGAGATACGCAGCATTCAGTATGATATGAGCCTGACGTTTTCGCACACAGCAGGGTTTTCCAAACACTCATTTACCTGTGGCAGCCTGCAGGGTTTATAACTTCCGCCAACAAAAATAGATTTCCTATTATTGGAGGCTGTCGGCTATGCACTACACCTCTCAGAGCACAGAGCATATACTCTGGGCACAGATGGAGCAACAGATTATTAGGCGCATTGAATGTGAGACTTAATTGTTAATTGTGCTGGGTCTTAAAGTTTGCTTTCACTCGCACGAGCTGATCCTCTCATCCATCACTCTGATCGGATCAATTTTGAACGGATTCAAAATCTGCTGCTGGGGAAAAAAAAAATGTGGAGAGCAGAAACCTCCAAATTTAGACAGAGGACACAGAATAATACCAAGCGACACACAGGCATTTACAAGAAATAAAAGTTAAAGTTTGCTGTCCTCGCTCATAGGGATTACTTTTACATCAATTTATCTAATTATCTGAAACTAAACATGTTTAATATGAACATCTGACAATGTAACATCATATACATGAAATTTAAGAAAAGCCTTACAGGTCCCTGTTAACCTGACATGTATGTGTGTTAGTTTCAATTTCAGGATCCATCACTACATGTACATGGATCAGTGCTCTAAGTATGAAAATATGAATAAACGCTCTAAAAATGAGATTATATAAAAATTCCTTTTCATCTTTTTGTCTTCTGTGGCAGCATTATTCCGGACAGAGTATAAAGACTAAAAACAAATCCACATTCACACACATACCGCCACAAATCACAACAGGATTTAGACACTAAGACCCTTAAGTGTTATAATCTCAACATGAATGAGGATTTTCATTTTGCTCAGACTCATTCATTTCAAATACTGGTGAATTATGAAGGCACACAGTGAACTACTAATGCAGGACTATCTGAATGACACTTTTGTTACTATCTGAGAACTTGGGAGAGTCTTTCTGGAAGTTGAACATCGATTTTATGGCTTCGTTACATAAACTGCTGACGGCATTAAAGATGGAAGAGTAAAAGAATGCATTGTCGAAGGGCACAACGAGACATAACCTGGTTAATGTGGTCTACTGCTGCGCTACCAATCATCTGAATCATGACATCATAGTCACACAACCCCCCCCTCCATCTCTGTGTCTCTGGCTGTTTGTATTAAGAGCAGTGGTGTGAAATGACAGCTGAAGCTTATTCAAGAACAAAGGAGTATAATGAAAGACGTGTTCAGTATTTTTTGTATGCTGATATCCAAATATTACCTTTTTAAACTGAGCGCCATCACACAATATATCATAACTATTTGTAATTTCTCAACAAAGAGCCTTACTAGATGTGTTCAAAAGCATTTTAAGTGTTTTTTTTTCAAAGCTCCACCCCTTCCAAGCTCCCAGGTTGGTCTTTTTCCCCCCTTTTTATAATCCATTTCTCTGTCCACCCCTGTGGAAACACCAGACTGTGCGATCATCGGGTTAGGTAGTGTGCCGTGTGGTTAATTTTTACCTTTGAGTGACAGTTATAAAAAACGCAATACAACCTGTGTAAGTCAGATTTCAAAGGTAATACAAATAATAAAAAAATGAAAAATAAATCTATATATAAGGAACTACATGGGGAATAAGTAAACCATAAATAATGCAATAATTTAAAGTGCGGAAGTGGCAGTGGGGAAGTGTGGAAGTGGCAATGTGTTAGCAAGCACAATGTGTGTTGTTAATTTGATAGGGTTTGTGAATCTGACATTTTTAAATATTGAGTTAAATATAAAGTTTTCGATAAAATAATGTACCTATTTAAAACTGAACGCAAAAATGCATGCGTTTGAAAGGTACTACGACTTGTTCAGTGAGACTTGGATTAAACTGCAAACGTTGTTTGAGAGTTGTCAGCGGATGTTCTGATGAAGTTTTGCTACTGTTAAAAAAGGTCCCCAACCAATAAATCAATATGTTAGCCATTTTCCATTGAGACATCAGAAAAAAAGTTCTCTTTTCAAATTCAAGGTAACACGGCAGGACTAATTGATTACAAATCTATGTATTTACTTATTTATGTTAAGAATTGTGATCACTATAAACTGTACTGACATCTTCTAGTTAAAAAATAACTTGCTAGTGCCCTGCTGAACAATGTAGAAATCACCTTTAACATTGATTTGGCATTTCTGTGCTGTTCTCTTGTTAATGATCAGCTGCCGCATACACTGATATCAATATAACTGCGATAATCTAATAGCAGCTGATAAATCAGTCAGTATTGGCTAATTTATCTTTCCGGCTCTACTGTGTGCATATGGTTTTCAGACAGAGAGACAGACAGAGAGTCAGATAGTGTATATCTATAGTGTATGTACTGAATCAAAAAAGGGAAGACCTTCACAATCTGTTTGACACAAACACTCACAACTACGATACCCGGGAGCTCAAACATCTTTGTCTTACTCCTACTTGGAGGCATTGATTTTTTCCTTCACTAATACTGGATCAAATGACAAACAAATGAATTAACATTTAAATTCATGACAATTTCTGTAATAAACAGTTTAATATGCCACTAAACAACCTGTGCAAATAACAACAACAAGAACATAAACTCTCTTCAAAATTGAAAAATTAGCACAATCAGCACATTGAGTAGTTTACAAACCTTTTGTGACAATGTTCTCAAATGTTGGTGGTGCAGCATGCCTGCCAAAACTGACAAATTTAACAAATCATGGTCCAATCGTGGTCCAATAATCATATAATGGTGCATTAAAATATTACCTGATGCATGCATTTAATGAAATATGAATGAGGACAGAATTAACTGACACTAAAGAAATGAACAGCTAGCACACTGCCATACTACTCAGGAAATCCACTCCATTGCTCTTGGCTTTCATGTATTTTTTGAGGCCATTTAAACCACCTCCAGGCCAATGTTCAGCACAAAGTCACCACAAACTCCTGCTGTGTAGTCAAACATTGGTCAAACGAGCTTTACTTGAAGTGGTATAAGAGGTCCCAAAGTCTCTAATGATATGAAATATGTCCATTAAACTTCAAGAAAATATACCTCGAAGCGAGAGAAGGAGGGGAGGAGAACGAAGGCTAAAAATAGCCATGGCGAGTTTTGAGCAGCATCACACCTCACAGAGACATCACTGCACTACTGAGCACACTTCCTGATCCTCAAAATCATCCTCTCTCTCTCTCTCTCTCTCTCTCTCTCACACACACACACACACACACACACACACACACAGACACCTGTTTCTCACGTCAGTAGGTGTCAAGCTTGATTAACCTGAATAACACTGAAATATGCAGCCAGTCTGCACATTTCTTTTCTTTCTCCTTCCTGTTGGACCAAAACACACAAGTGTGTGTGTGTGTGTGCGCGTGTGCGTGCGTGCGTGCGTGCGTGCGTGTGTGTGCGCGCGTGTGTGGGACAGAAAGACAGACAGCAATAAGATGCAGCTGCAGAGGCTATGAATCATATTTATAGACCAACAAAGTCCCCCTGTGGTCAGAAAACCGAGGACAGATGAAGGATGAAACTCAAACACACACACACACACACACACACACACACACACACGCACATTAACATGATTCAAGGACGTAATCCTCCACAGTGAAACACAAGCTGGATGACAGGAGCATCTGAAAGCCTGAGAAAGAACTGTGATGAGTCAGTCTGTCTGCCTCACAGAGGAATGGATGATGGTCGGGCTGGTGAGTTATGGGATGCAGACAAAGAAGAAGGGAAGAGAGGGACAAGAAAAAGGACCAATGACGTCAGAGCATCTGTGATGTCAGAGATCACGTGACTAAAGTGTCTCTGTGTTAAGCTGGCCCCACAGGTGCCACATGCTTTTAATGAACTCAAGCTGCTAAACTGTATCTAAAGTTCAGTAATTTCCCTTTTCTTCACCTCAGGGTGTTGGGTGAGAGAGGATCACATGCTTTCTATGAAGTCAAAGTCTGATTCTTTAAAATGTGTAAAATGCAAGGGCTCAGAGCTCAAGAAAGATTTCAATCAAACCAAAAAAGTAGAAAATGCCAGTTGTATTCGACAGATCAGTATTAGAATATGGAGAGCATCCATACAAACAATACAACACCTTCTTCCTCCGTCTGCATCCAGGCAGTAACAGATGCTCTCATTTGAATTGAGTGGTGATATATTCAGTTTATTCAGCGTGGTCCCGCCCTGAGCATGTGTTTCATTGTTTTTCTTCAAAGCTACAGTTGGCAATTTATAAAAAAATAACTTTTTGTCATATTCGCTGCTATCAACATAGAAGTTCATGAGGCACATAGTCTGTGAACAAAGACCAGGTCCCTCCACCTTACCTCCTCCTACTGCTGCTGCTCCGAGTGGCATTTGCAAGAATCTACTGTGGCAGCTGGAAAATAACAGATCACAGCCGTGGAGTCTGACAGCTGTCAGTCATTTTTTACAAAAATCTATATATATTTTATTCTCCTCTTTAGCTGAGGTCCTTAGAAAAGCCAATTGTGGGTTTCTACCTTAACTGCAAATGTAAACTGTTTTATATCCCTTTTTGCTCTTGTTTCTAAATGTGCAAATAAACTTAAACTTTAACTTCATTAGGTCGATTCCTGCTTGTGAACTGCAGTCAAACCACTCAGCACTGATCAAATATGAATCAAAATTATGCTCCTGCATTCCCTATTTCTTGCCTAAAATGCTTCCAGAAACATATTTTAGCATACTGTGCAGCTGTAAAATGAGAAAGTTTGTGACCTGCCCGCCATGTTTTAAGTGTATTGTATTGTAATTTGAGCTGCTGGTCACCCGAAATTCCCTTTCAGGGATGAATAAAGTATCTTCTTATCTTATCTAATGTTGGATAGAGTCCATTGGAGTACCAAGCACCGCCCACCAGCCAGACCACCATTCTCATTTTACAACTAAACAGTACACTAAAATATGTTTATGAAAACACATGAGTTGAGAAATAAGGTATACAAGTCCTGCAACTTGATTCATATTTGATTAGTGCTGCCCAGTCTGACCAATTCCAAGCAGCGATTGACAAAATTGACACATGCGTCACAGGCTCTTGGGTTTTGATTTGTTGTTTTCGCTCATGTGTGGCAATGCTATTAGGAGCACTATGAAGAGGTGGAAGAAAGAATTATCAAAACTGAAGCAACCGTATCCAAGATATCCTGACTTAAAATCCTATATGTATCGGTCAAGCTCCAACAACACTGGATCTACATTCCCCATTACGTAACTCATTTGATTCCTTCGTAAAACCTCAAATTTTAATTTTGTTTCTTCATTATCCTTTTTAGGGTCGTGGGGGGGCCTTGAGCTTATCCCAGCTGTTGGGCAAGAGGCAGGGTACACCCTGAACACGTCGCCAGACTATCTCAGGGCTGACACACAGAGACAACCATTCACACTCACGTTCACGGCTGAGGCCAGTTTAAATCACCAGTAAACCTAACCTGCATGTCTTTAGACTGTGGGAGAGAATCTGAGCACCCAGGGAAACCTAACTCTAACACAGGAAGAACAAATATCAAACTCAACACAGAAGGCCCCTGCCAGCCAGTGGGTTCAAACACAGAAATCCTCTTGCTGCGCGGTGCTAGTGCTAACCACTACACAATTAATTATGCTGCCCCGAAACAGTGATATGACAAAGATAATATTCTCTGCAAAAATGATCGGTGACTTTTTACTAGCACTCCAAATTAAAGCAATGAATACCATAATATCTACCAGATACTGGAGTGTACTATTTATGAAATCAGTAAAATAAACATCATATTGATCAAATTGGAGGAAAATAAAGATTTAGCCACATCAGTGTTCTAGGAGCAGTGTACTAGTTTTCTGATACATCAAGTATTCAATGACACAATTTATATCATATTAAATAATGAAACAGTCTACACTTTCCCTTGCAGAGGCTGACAGCAGGTCTGGTGGAGGTACAAGGCTGGGCTAATGCTAATCCTGGTTTCACTGAGATAAAGGATCAGGACCTGATTAGGCTAGTGTAACACCGGCTAATCTTATTCCAGTCAACTACACCGAGATTTAATCACATTCACATATGGCTACAGGTTGCCACTGTGCTGCTAACATGATGGGAAAAGCTTCTACTAGTTCTTGAACCAAAGACAGAAACGTAGGATGTGTTCACATGAATAAAAACACTAGATTAAACTGATGTTATCGAAAGAGATATCAACTTTCTTCCTTTTAATCCATTTAATATGAAGAAAAAGGAAAAGACATGCTGTTTTTATCGGTTAAACTAGCGAATTTCAGCAGATGCCTTAGTTTAGCTGTAAATGTAACCTCTAGTTTAGAGTCTAGCTCTCGATTCTACTGGAACATTTCTGCAAGGATAGTAAAGAAAGTCTGAGGTTTGGAGGTCACTGAGATTAGGGGATTGGGAAGGGGTGTGTGTGTGTGTGTGTGTGTGTGGCGATATAGGGCTGCAACCACTGGGCGGGGCATCCATGACAAGTGTTTACAAATCTGCACTAAGTCAACAGCAGATTAGAGGGACTTCTCCTTGCTAACACTGAGCTCCGAGCTTTCACTCTGGCCTGCTGCGACTCCTCTAAACCCTCCCAGGGTTTTCTCCTGCCAGCACTGACACCACCAGAGCCTTTAGGCTGAACTTACACTGCAAGCCTTAGTGCTCAATTCAGATTTTTTGAGGCAGATCAGATCTTTTTGTTGGCTGTGCACATTATTTTTTAAATGTGACCACAAATGTCATATTCTGCTGTCAACTGATCTGACCTGCAACAGAAAAATAACAAAGATGTCAAACGCAACAAGTTGAGTTAAACATCAAGGCCACTGGAGTCAACGTTTACGATTTCATTTATAAATTGGTGCGCAGTGGAAGCCAACAAATTTGTGCGCAGATGATGAGGAGTATGAATAGAAAGAGAGCCAAACTTTTAGTTGTGGCTTTTTGTGGAGAAATGGCTGCTGCTTCTGTATGGAAGAGTGTGTGGATGCTGAGTCAGAGCCAGGAGTGGTGGGATTGTGATGTCAGTGGCTTCCCTGAAAGAAATCTCATCCAAAACTTCCCTTGACATCCTGATACTACTTCCACGTGTGTATTCACTGAGTGACTCCCACCATTGCAGAACTGTGACTAATGCCGATATAGTGTGATACCTATGTGACTGTTCAGACAGAGGGCACATCGTAAGATATCAGACCTGTGTCTGATTTAGGACCACATATGAAAGTAGCCCAGAGCAAAAGTAAAACGATCAGATTCCATGTGATTTGTCATGTCCACACTCAGGGTTATGTAGGCTGGTATATGCCCACTTTTTGCCGAAATTACCTGGAGTTGTCCTGCAGATTAAAATATCAACGGCCAAAATGTCTGATTTGAAATACGCCAAATACATTAATTAATTACTATCGTATTAAACAGCAAAATATTGTGTGACGGACGGACCTATTTATCCATTGAAGTCAAATCTAAATCTTTAGAACGTACGCCACATCCATGACAGTTAGTGTGCCCAATGTAGGTGACGGCATCAAGGATCACATTCTCCAGGAAAACCTTTAGCACACCGCGGGTCTCCTTGTAGATTAGGCTGGAGAAAGGCTTCATCACGGCAAGCCAGACGGCCTGGTGATTCCCTGGATGTTATTTCGGATGACTTAATGGCGACATTTGGTGCTATCTTTGTTTCTGCAGCTCATCTTCTCTGATTAGTCACTTTGTTCAATAGCTTCTTCATTAAGGCTATCTTATTTTCAAGTTATTTCATCTAATGGGCTTGGGATGCACTAAGGGTTATAGCATTTGTGGGATTTTATTGTGTTTTATTGTTGTTTGGCTATTTAAAAACTATGCCCAGTAGTTGTTCTGTATGGCAGCAACTGTGGAATATTAACAGTCACGTCACATATGAGCAAAACCATCAGATATGGGCCACTTTTGTCTGCAGTCTGAACGTGCTAGAACACCTTTCAGATCACTAACATAGAAATCATTTCCCACTTTGAAACGGTTATTTGTGGAAGTATGAGAAGGACACACAATGAGAGTAAATCAAGCGGAAAATTGATTAAACCTGAAAATACTTTACAACTCAGTCCGGCAGAGACAGCTACCTCATCAGCTGCAGTGGTATGCAAAAAGTGTTTTGCTCACATATTCTCAGTAAGTCTGTCAATGGAGTCCCAGACTGCAGAGGCCTCGTCACATGATGCCACTCGTGAGAATCTGCTGTTTTTCTGCTCAGCTGGGCAGACGCAGCATGACGCCAAGATACAGAGACCTCAGTGCTGGTGGAGAGTTCGGTTGGAAGGAAACTGTGCTAGTCTCACTACACTCAATAGTATGTTCCCTAACCAGAGTCCTGGCACATTTAGCAAGCAAATGTCCAGCGATTGCCAAAGATCAGGGTCTCTTACTAAGAAGCTGTGACGATGCCCAGTATCTAATCTCATTAGTTTAGTCAGTGCTGACTCTCACAGTATTGTAGCTCACTTCTGTGAGTTATGTCATGGTAGGAGAGTCAGTGCACAGCTATGCTTTTGTCTTATGTTTATATCAGACAATGGGCCAAAATAGTCTTGTTAGGAAAAAATACACAAACTATTAAACTGAGCAAACTGGGCAAACAGCTAACCTGTGGCAGAGTTACATATTTATCTGAGCTGTGGAACTATAGGCCACTAACATGCTCCAACATCATTAAAATTGATAGGCAGATTTGCCAGATATGCAGCCCTTTATCTACAAAAATTAGGACAAACTGCATCCCTTACACTGTGATCTGAAACAAAGATTTTGCTGTTTTTCAGACACCAGAACAAAACTCAGGCTAAAAGCTGATTTGTTCCTTCTCTGGAGTTTATACTGCCCTGCTGATTTCACTGGCATAAATATTTTCTACAGAAGAAGGGTGTGTCAGGACTGGTGGTCCTTGTTGCACAATACAGAGAATATATGTATCCAAATTTAAGACAAGATCTTACAGATCACTTGTCAAAGAACCATATGTAGCTAAACCAAGAAAGTATCTTCTCCTTCAACACATCAGACAGTTTAATTTAATTTCAAGTCCATCCTCTTTAACAATGTCACTCTTTTTAGGATACATATTAATCAAAAAATGAGGGAATGGGACGAGAAATGAAAGCTTAAAAGAAGCCAAACTTACTTCCACAAACATATACTCCAACTCCCAGTTCATCTTGTCTCTTCATCAAGTTCCTAGCTCATGCTTTGAGCTGTTAGCTGGTTTTCTGAATGCCTCCAGCCGCACACACCACAAGACCAGATGCTAACTGATGGTGTCTGCAGACACAAGCAGCATTCACCAACATCTCCTAAAGTTCCTTGCCCTGTGACAGATAACGGGCTGTCCCTGCTGTCTATCAAACATCCCGGCTTCCTTTCTCAATCACATGAGTTGGGAGGTAGACAGACTCTCAGAGCCAGGAAACAGGACTTGACCACAAACCACTGACACAGTTCCAAAAAACAACTGTCTTACAGACGAGCAGTCAATCTCAGTTTTGTTCTGATACGCTGAACAAAGTGAACTCTTGTTGTGGAGGAGCACAATTTATTTACATCCAAACATGGATCCAAATTTTAGTTTTTAAACGTAATACTTGTTTATCTATGTTATGTTACACATTAAATTTCATCACTTTATCACTTAGATATAGTGTTTGAATAAGATGCTAAAGGCTTGTTCCTCAAATCACAAGAAATGCACCGTCACGCTGAACATTACAGTCAGAATCACTATTTTAGCTCTAAAACCTGCAGCCCACTGCTGTGTGTCTGCTCTTTGTGTGTTTTTCTGTGTGGGACAGGACTGCAAAGACTACATGCCAGGGCATATATAACATGACTGCACAATTACTTTAACCAGGTTATCGCAGTAATCTAATGCACATGCTCTCAAATAGAGCTGGGGAGAAAAAAAACCTCACTTGCATGAGATAACGTAAAATTTCGCCGCCTGATGCAGTTGAGGTAAACACCTCCAGCACACAAAGCATGACTGTCCTATTCGATGACATATTTATCCAAACCACTATATGACATGAAATGTATACAGATATCAAACAAATTTCCTGGCACTCCATTATATAGTTGTTGAGATATTTCAGTCTGCACCAAAACAGAGTGACGGCCCGACTGACATTACACCCACGGAGCAGTCGAGGCTAAATATTAGGGACAGGAATATAAATAAAAGGTGGCATAAATTAAATGTAAACTAAATCCCAGTAAAGCACTGCTGCGCTGTTCTTGAAAATTTCAAGCATGCTCTGATTTTCGAAACACCCCAACAAGTGATGTAACAGCAGGTGTTTTCCCTTCGATCAGCTGTTCATGACAACACTCGCTCCCTCACATCACTGAGTGGCATGTGGCCATGTGTGCTGCGAAAGTTTCGACTCACTGCTGTTTTCTGAACCACATGATTCAGTCCTAAATTTACCCTGAAGGCTTCCATCCCTATTTTACATGCAGCTCTTTTGGGTTTGGATCCACTCAGTAAGATTAGAAACTAGCACCGACACTGGCATGCACTTTCCTGTGATTCTGACGCAGAGGTGTATCTTTCCTTTCAGCATTTCAAGTGTGAAACAGCTTACTGGCAGTTAAGCCTTTTGCCAGTTTGACAAATGAATGATGGCACATGTGAGGCAGTAGTGTACGTGCGTATGTGAGTTGAAGAGGCAAACACTATGCAGTTTATGAAAAAACTTGAGTTTTTTTGACCAGTTACCCAAAATCTTGGCGTAATGAAGGTCATTCTCTTCAAATATGAAAATTACATACTTTAAAAGTGCCTGACTTTTGTTAATACAGTCATGGGAAACAAATCACTATAGTATAAATGTATGGTGACCTGACCGATGATTCCCACGGCTACTCTCTGCGGTGTCTCCTCAAGCGCTAGTAGAGTAATAAAATAGCTTTCGGGAATTCCCTTTTAAAGGGTAGATTTGTTATTTTCTTTCTTTCTTGTTTGTCAAAGGAGTGTCGTGGCTTTCAAGAGAGGCTTCAGTTACCCATCAGAAATCACTGTCTGACGGCAAGGTAAAGCAGCAAAAATATTTAAAATATAGCGTACACTAAAATGATATTACTTCAGGTGGTCATTTTTTTATGTGTCTAAAATACGCTTTGCTGCTTTGGTACTCCTGCCTGCTTCTCCAAACTGAAGTGTGCTGAACCCCATTACCTGCATAAAAAAATCAGAAAAAGAACTTGTTCATTTTTATAATCAGTGCTTGATTGACAGTCAACCGCAGCTTAGCTAAACTCACTGATACAGACACAACAAAGCTG
Source organism: Plectropomus leopardus (assembly GCF_008729295.1). Taxonomy (NCBI): domain Eukaryota; kingdom Metazoa; phylum Chordata; class Actinopteri; order Perciformes; family Serranidae; genus Plectropomus; species Plectropomus leopardus. Next base: position 27,795,493 of record NC_056463.1, read on the forward strand.
TCTGAACTACAATCAGAGGCAACGTGTCGTTACGACTCCACAGCGCACCGTAAGCTATTTATGAAAAAGAACAATCTGCGAAAGCAATAGTTTCATTCTCAGTTTAAATTCCTGGATCGATGCTGAGTCTTGTAGTTCTAAAAATAAACTATATGCTCTTGGTGTACAGCAAAACATTCCTTCAAATACAGTTTGTATCTTTGAAACTCTTGCTGTGCATTGACCAGCCTTTCCATCTCTGAGTCATGTAATGGAGCATCGCCTCACTTCCATTTCCATGAGAATATCCTTACTCTCTTCCACCCCTGCGTGGAGTCACACAGCACCGTTTCATTCACATTCACCACCTCTCACTAGTGTTTATCCTAAATTGTTTTACTTACTTTATTTGGCTCACGTAGATGGAAGAGACTGAATTAAATCGTATTTTAAAAATGCAATTAATGTTTAAAACTGCAGCTTCTTCCTTCTCCTCCAACCTATAAAGTCTACTTTCACCTCTGACTCACCTCTACTGGCGATCAGGAGCCAAACGTAGCTCGGAGCAGAATCTGATGCTGTGTGTGTATTTGTATATTGGTGTGTAGGTGCAATTTAACCAAGCAGCTCTGACCCGCTCAATACGCTTCTATAAGGCTGACTCATACACACAAAGGGCTGAGTGTTTTCCACCCCTGTGTTGGAAAAGTAAATCACAGAGAGGGGTCTGACATCAGAGCTGACTTCTGAAACAGACTGTACCATTCAAAGCAGAAAATAACATTGCGTTTCCCCGCCACACTGACAAGTTTTCCCAACTCCTCTGCAATTGAGACCATTTGACACCCAACCTGATTCTCATGGAATAAGAAATTGATGGATGGCTACAAGCCAAATCCTGCTGAGAGAGGAAACTAATTAACCGGACACCATCTACATGCATTTTGTTGTTAACTCGTTGTAATTTCTCGCCTTAGTGCTATTTAAGCAGACCCAACATTTTTGATAAAAGGAGGTGAAAGCAGGAAGCTATCTGTCTCAATCATACAATGCAATCTGACATCATACTAAATGTCAGACGAACATGTTTTATGTGGTTTTCACTCATTTTAATGCCATCACCACTTTAAATAAGGCACATTTTCTGGGAAAAAAAATGAAGAATATCTTCATGTTAAGGTGACTCGGACATTTAACATTAAAAAAAGCATCGTCAACCTTCTAGGACCCAGCTATAAACATATAAACAGATGTATTTTACTTTACTGGGTCGACTGTTTGTTTGATTTATTTATTTATATATTTATTGTTAGGATCCCCATAATGGCTGTAGTGATACACTAATCTGGATCAATCAATCCAATATCATCAATGCAAAGTGAAAACATTGTACATGTTATATATATAATTTTTATAGCTTCCTCTTGGGTAGATCTGCTTACAGTCTGGAACCTGGTCGCTACCTTTCTTACAAAGTCCCAGCCTCACCTTCATGCAGTTATTGGCTGGTGGCTATGTGTCCATAAACATCTTGACCACAGCAAAATACGAAAATCATAAAATACAGGCAAAGAGCAGAGTCTCTGCAAAAGAATACACCGCTATAGACTTCTAGAAAGTTATAAGCAATAATGAGGGGGATTCTTTATGAATGAGTCTATACATTTTTTTTGTTGTAGGAAAAACCTGCAGACTATACCTTTAATCTAACTTAAGAGTACTAATTAAGATGAGTAAATCTTCAAATTTTCACATTTAAGGAGCCAAAACTGACTGGAACCAGTGTTTTTTGCCTTGCAAAATGACTTGTTGCTGGTCAATTTTCTGTCAATCATTATATGAATGGATCAAATTTATTTCGACACTAAATGAAATATGATGCTCTTTTGTTTGCCTCTCTCCTTAAAGATCAGAGGTTGAAAACAGCTGCAGAACAGCACCCCAGGGAGCCAGCAGGGACTCAAACATTTTGTCAGAGAGTCCATTTGCTGACATAGGGTTCAAATCTGTGTCACACATTGTCTTTGACCACTTGCCTAAGCTTGTCTAATGCACTTAAGACAAAAGAGGCTAGAAACACTTCTATTAACACCAGTGCTCTGACAGAAAGAGGTTCAAATTACAAATACGCTGCAGTGCTGCTGTTTAGTGTAGATTTAAAGAGAAATTTCAATAGCAATCGTGGTCAAAACACACTCACACTGTCACGTTTTCTCACCACAACCTTATACAAGCTGAACACACCAGCTGTCAAAGTAGGGGGATGGGTGACTCATCTCCTCCTCCCTCACACACAAAATTTCTTCTCTTGTTTTACATTTGCAATCATAGAGATACAGCAGCAGCACTTATGACCTTGTGAGTTCTCCTCAGCAGCATCAGCATCAGTGTCATATTCTCTTCAGTGAGCATCTGAGGCTACAGAGAGGCTGCAGGGCCTCTGCTGCTCTCAACATCCTGGATGCTAAAGGATGCTAAACTGTCCGGATGCGGCGATTATCGCAGCAGTGGTACCCAACCTGCTGGATTTGGCTCACACCCAACAGAACCGGGTCACAGTAGGCCTGAAATAACCCCAAAAATAAAACACCAACAAGAGGCCATGTAGATGCCCAGGTTTGAGCCAGCGCCAAATGCTTTAAAATCGTTAAAACCGGAGCCTCCATGATGGCTGGCACCGCCTTTGCATCATCCCAGCCCCCTGGCCTCCTGTGGGGGATGATGCACAATATGAAGGCCCCGGAGGAGAGGATATCATGTTTCAGTGAACGGACAAGATGACAAATAAAAATATATATATATAAATTACCTCAGCTAGTTTTGTATGATGTATGTAAAGGGCGGCTGTAGGGACACAAACAGCCGCATTTGTTATCGCTGTCTCTCTCTGTCAGCTGCACCCATTTCAGCGCATCTATATTTAAACACCCCAAAACACATCACACTGCGTGTCACAACAGCATGTTTTCTGTGGCTTCAACATCACTTTCATTCATTTAAAACCGCCGACAAACCCGCTTTTTTTTTAAAAAAAAGACACGTTGTTCGTATCGAAAAACAAACTGTCGGCATGTTTATACAAATTTTGAAAGCATTTAGCATGACGCTAACCTTACGACTGTGTTATTTACTTTAGCCGACATGCTAGCAAACTGCTATACACATATAAATATACACTTGTTTTACCTTTGTGTACAGCTCCGACGCTGCCATGACGGTCACACGCTATGTCCTCTCTCCAATCTGGGCTAAAACTCCGGCAGGTCTCCGCGCTGCATGTGTGTGTTTTCATGTAGCGGAGGGAGGAGGAAATCCTTTGTCGCTGCCTCTCGGGGGCTCAGGGGGAAGATGTGTCTCTTATCGCCATGATAACCTGAAAGCTTGACGTTGCTGCCGCTGCTGCTGTTGCTGAGGTTTCGGTGTTTCACTTTGCATTCTGGGTACGATGGATGAAATGATTCAGCCAAACAGAGAGGCTGCTGCCGCGTGGGAAACTGCGCCCCCCAGTGGTCACGAGTTAGAATGTACCAAAAAGAGAGGAAAAAAATGTTTGTTTTTTTTGTTTTTTTCCCTCAGGGACTGTTCTTTAATTTTCACAAGAGGGTGTTGGCTGCGGTTTTTTCGTCTTCCTTTTTTCACCCTTCCCGAAGCTACAAATATTTTTTTCTTTGAGCCTCCACCATAAAATAATTTCTTATATAAAAAAAAAACCTTTTGATAATCGAAAGTGAGATGTCAAAATACTAAAGTTGGAAAAAAAAAAGCCTTGATTTTTCACTCTTCTTTCACTACGCATGCTGATTACTTGGTATAAACAATTTCTTTTTGGCAAAATTTTAAAGAGACGTAGAATAGTAGATTAAAGTGATTTTGATAAAATAACTATGTTAAGCTTAGATGTGGTAGTGCTTGTGGTTTTTGTTTGTTTGTTTGTTTGTTTTTGACAGAAGCCGAGGACTGTTGGAAATGTGAAAATACAGCAATAATTTCTGTTTTGCAGTTTCTGACTTTGATAAATTGCGTAATTTTGGTGATAAGGCACTGGCAGGTTCAGAAGGCATGTTTTCTTTGAAAATCTTTGGTAAAATAAGTAAAAAATACACAATTAAATTTGAATGTCCTCCCGTGAGCCAAAATAAAAAACCTAAGTCTCCTCATCAGTGCTTAAAAATGACTTGACATGCCTCCCCCTTTTTTCACCTCCTCCTCCTCTCTCTTGAATAACCAACATTCTCTTATGCCAAACAATGTAGTCCCCGAAAAAAAAAGGTTTACAAGGAAAACTACCTGTCATTTATTCATGCTTCAGCAACATGGCATCACTATGAATCACATAATGTAAATTGTGTTTTTTTGTGGCTTGTTTTTCTCCCACAGCTGCAAACTCCACCCTGTTAAATAATTCAAACTATTCTGAATGTAATTTGTGACAGCCTCAAGAATCATTGTCAATCATTTTATTTATTTAATTTAGGGCTATTATTTTAGCATATAATATATTTTAAGAATATAATAACACCCCACACATACAGATGTTTTTGTCTATTTTCCAATTGTATTTAATGTGTACATGCTGGTATAACAGTATTTTGTAAATAAGGAATTTGTGTACTTAACGTGTGTATGATGTCAAAATAAACAAACATTTAAGCAATAGCAGCCATAATCAGATCATGAATCACAAAAAAAACCAAATATTTTTTTGTCAAGTAAAAACTGAATGGGTAAAATGCAGGAAAACATGCAGTATGTTACTAAAATGTTCTTGCAAAAGGACCCATATGTTCATGTTTTGATGACTGTCAAGAAATTCAACAACTTCTGAGATGTTTTATTTTTAGGGTTTTCACTTTGTTTTTTACATTTTGGGTTTGTTTGTAAAGAAAAAATCTAAAATCTAAAATGAAAGTACACTGATCATTAAGTGTCACCGGCTGTGGTGCTGGATTACTTCAACGGACTGGCCACAAAACTGCTCAATGAACCACATAATGGAGTCAAAATACATTTAAAACACCTTCTTAGTTAACTGGAATTTATCCTCAAGCAAGTTTTCAAAACAGGGAAATGACAAAGATGAAGTAAAATAGTCACAGTTTCCCTCATCCAAGTGAATGTTGGTAAGTACATTAATTAAAAAGAAAAAAAAGGTTTCATGGTCAAATGGATGCATTGATTAGACAGCTGAAAGCACGCTGAACATACATCAGAAACACAACATGACACACACATATGACAGCAATCAAACATTTGTGCAAAACTATTTTATTTACAAAACAAAATGGCACAAAGTGACAGCAGGGCAGCCATATACATGCACAGCTCAGATGGATGTTGTGCTAGCTTAGAGTTACCACATCGCAGGTAAACCTCATCCAGTCAGCGAGGACCCTGCGGAAGCACTATACAGGGCCAATGACATTTTAAAGATAAAAGTACTTTAGCTTGTGAGTATAGAAGGATTTTCCCAAAGTCTGAACACGATTCATGAGAGTATTTGTTCCCAGTGCCAAGAGCTGCTCCCAGTACATATTTTTAGCATTAACTGAGTCTATTCACACAGCATACAGGACACAAAGGTTGGTCCCTACTGACAGAAATTTAGCTTTTAGGTCCCATAAACCCCTCTGCATTGCCATCTAGCATGGTAATGTTCCATTCATGACAACTTGTAACCAAAACTTTGACCCGAGTATCATCATCTGAGGCTGAAATGGATGACACAAATACAGCGCCAAGTTTCAACATTGCAGTTCAGACTGAGGCAACATTTCTTCCTCTTTCACTCTTCAAAGTTTCAAGATGTTGTGAATGCATCATCTACATGCCACCGAGTGCTTATACGCTGCACCTGGGCTGTTCAGCATCCGTGTAAATGTCTGTGGACAGTGCACCTTGATGAATAAAAATGGAGCTCAGTGAGGTTCGCCTTTGGGAGCCCTGCGTCACACATGCAGTTCCATATCACACTCTGGCCTTTGCTGTGTGGTACTTTAGTACAGCTTCCTCCCAAACAATGTGTTAACAAAACTGAGCTTGGCCTCTGGATTACTATATTCAGTAAATCACAAGCATATTGACATTATAATTTAGAATAAGGACATTACAGTGAATGTTACAAATCTGATGTAAAATGTTCTAAAAGGCGGAAATCTGCCTCTGTGCCAAACAAAAGGAAATATATATATATATATACACACACGATTCCAAACTGAGGGATCCCAATGACCGGACTAAAGCTCCCCAACCATATGAGACGCAGCTTCCACTGTCCACCCCTGTCTACAGCCAGTAAACACAGCAGAATCAGTCGTCTATGAGTCATACAGAGGCGTCACAATCTGCTCACACTCATACTTTGATGTCCCATCCTTCAGTGTATCTTACATGGAAGTAAAGAGAAAATAACAAGGAACACAGAAAAGCAAGAGGACAATGACAGAAGGGCAGTCAGTTTGGAGGAGTAGCGAGGGAAAACAACAAGGAAAGGAGGCAGTAACGGCAGGGACAGATGGGGTGGAAACAAAAATAAACAGGATTTGAAGGTATCAGCTAGCCAGTTCACTGGGCGCCAGGTGTGGGATCCTGTTAGGGGGGGTCCAGGCAGGTGGGGGCGGGGCAGAGGCAGGGGACAGGTACTGTGAAGGGTGGGAGAGGTTATGTTACAGCTCTGAGACATGAGTTGAAAGGGTTAGGGGCTGGGAGGTGCTGCAGGGGCTGTCGAGGCCGTGTGTGCATCAGACTGCCAGTTTACTGGCCACCAGAGAAGGTTTCCTCTGGGGCAGGTCTTGGGGGGTGGGGATGTGGTCCCCTGTGATCTCGGTCTTCTCTGGTGCAGCTGTCGGCAACTGCTTGTTCTTTATCTTGGCTTTCGCCATGTTGTAGTCACCGGAGTCAAAGTACTTTTGCTGTAGAGAGACATAAGATTCAAATTTGTGTGTCATCTTTGAAAAAGGAACACATTAATGGCATTGCAAAGAGAAATGAATATACCTTGATAAATACATCTTGAAGTATGCAACATATGACAATCAACCAAAACATTAAAACCACTTAGTACGTTTATATGCACAGCTACAGTTATAGCTTATAGTTAACTGGACTACTGTCCTTGTCCCAGTATACAAGCACCGGGAGAGAATCGATTATGGATGGATGCATGTCCTTTCAGCTAGTTGCTACAGACTGAATTGAAATGTTTATTTAAAATAACTTCAGGGTAAAAAACCACCATGTCATGTACATATAATCAAATGGTGCTGAGCAAACTCTGCCTTAATTGATTCATTTTAAGCCACCTTAAAAAAACATCAACATCCATTTAAGTATATGCTATATTATGAATGTCTTTACCACTTTACCTTGCTGTAAGAAAGCCCTTACCAACAGAGATTTAAAGCTGTAACATCAAAAGCACCAGAATGTACTGAGAAGTACAGTCATTTAACTCTGTTGAATGGCACAGTTGTTGGTCTACTGTTGCCTCAATCAGCTAATGTGAAAGTAAAGCAGAGCAAATGTTCAAATATAGTGTACACCTAAACTGATATTGATTTTTCTAGGTGGATACAATATGTTTTTCTGCAGTCCCCTCCAGAGCACGACATTGCTTAGCTTCTGCGCCAATTGAGTGTTGATGACTGTTTCTTGGTCAATATGCGTTACTACTACCTAAACCTGACCCAAACCCTCGAAAGAGAGTGTACTTTACTTATCAGAGGAGGAGGGTGGCTGGGGTGTGACTTTTTCATTTTGAAATAGATACAAAATACTACCATTTAGAGTTGTATGTCCCTCACCTACGCCAAAATAAAAAAAATAGGGCACCCACAAATGTCCTGTGTCCATGCCTAAAGTCAGAGGCAAGTGCAAACCAAGGTGGGGCCTCCTACCTGTCGAGACATAGACACAGGACCTCTGGGGAACTGCAACGTCCCACAGATGCTCAATCAGATTGGGATTTGGTGAATTTGGAGGCCAGGTTGATGCCCTGAGCTCTTTGTCACATTCCTGGGGCCATTCTTGAGCAATTTTTACAATGTGGCATGACACATTATCCTGCTGGGAGGAGGAGGGGGGCAGTAACTGCAGGGATTAATGTTGCCACAGGGGGGTGTACTTGGTTTACAACAGTGTTTGGGTGGGTGGTGCCTGTCCAGTGGCATTCATATAAACGTCAGCAACCAGGGTTTCCCAGAGCATTGTACTATCAACACACGATCACTGTGATCAATGATCAACTTCATCTGCCAGTTGTTTGAATGTTTTAGCTGATCAAAGTATAGGAGTTTTACCGATTTTGACGGAATAATGACATTACTTTTCTTGAGCCCAGTTTTAACTCTTGACTGGTTATTTGAATTACTTGGCAAAGAGAACATATGACACAAATTCTGATGTTTTTACATGTATCCTGTGGAATTTTTGACCAGTGTTTTATAAGTGAATCATTTCTTTATTTGAGCATTTAGGTGACATGAATCAATTTTTCCATTGGTTTTGGGTTAATATGCTGATTAACAGTTGACAATTGAATAGTAAAACAGCAAAAGTACCTAACAAATTATTACAAGAAGTGGTAACCTCAAATTTCCTGTTTTCTTTGGCCAGCAGTGAATGAATTACAATGATATGAAAACAGAGAGAAGCTGCTAATCCTCACATGTGACAGGCTGAAAACCAGTGAGTGATTGCTATTTTTCCTTGATAAATGAGATTTTGTCTATCATAATGGTCCACTAATGTTTATGTACATTCATTCCAGCATTACAGAATCATACTGTATATCATCATAAATATAAGGACACAGTGGTATTATACACTCCGTTACCAGTTTATACATCTCATTTAAACTAACACAGTCTAGTTACACATCACTGAAATAAATCCTGCCTTCATGAAGGCTTATAATCTTCAGGTCTTGTTGAGACTGTGAAGAGGGATTGATTTAACTTCATTTAGGAGACTGCAGTTTGGGGTGTTATTGATTTGTATTGCTTAACACTAAGAGGTGTTTCTATTTGTTTCTTTGTAATCATGCTAATCATACTCTAGAAAAGGAACTTGGAGTTAAACATTGATTTGTCCAACAGCACTAATTTAGACATTATATAAACTGGAAAATGAGTGTAAGTTCAGCCTTACCAACAAAAAAATCACAATGGGTTAAAGGAGTGTACCTAGTGAACTCTGAATGTTTTGCAGACAAACACGAGAGATAACTCACCCCCTTCGAGAGGCGTTTGCGGAGCAGGTCAGAGCCCCCGGCTTTGTTTCCTAACTGTGGGTATCTGGCCTTCAGTTTAGCCTCCTCTGCCTTCTCAGGACTGATCACTTTGTCCTGAACCTCCTGAAAACAAGCAGAGGAGTTTGGCATTAAAATAAGGCGGAAAACGTGTTGCTCAACAACCATAAGCAGCAAAAGAGACAATAATAACCATGTGCCTCCTCCAGGCTCCCACTGAAACATGATGTCAACTGATTGCACTGCGGTATAGAGATAAACCGAATGTTCATATTAGTCCTTTTACACCATCCAATTAGGACACAGTGTTACAAACGTTTATTAACACCTAACATTAATGCAACATATGCAACAATTGTTAACTGCCTTTTTCCAACAAAGCCAGAGTAAAACTGTACAAGCACGAAGTAGTTAAACCTTCCTGGGATAGTGTTATCTCTGCCATTATCAACATGAAGCTAAAGATATTATATTAGAATATTAGAATATTGGCATGTACTTGTCATGTGCCAAAGTAATTATACTTCTTTACAGTGCTACTACTATGTGTTTCTAGGAATATTTGTGCTTTATTTGAGTAATTATATTTCTGTAAATTTTCACTTTTTCACCACTATTTCCTTACTTTAATGTGTACTTTTACTCCACTACATTGTCCCTAAGCATGTTAGTTACTTACTACAAAATAGGAAAGGAACTGAGAAAGGAAGAAAGGTATGGACAGACTAATGAAGGATTAAATCCATTAGCTTGCAGACAAGACCTCGTTTATCTTCAAGTGTAATATAGGCTTCATTTTTAAAGTGCTGTATGTTACGAGGAAAAAAATATTCAAAATGCTGACCGTTTGCTTTTTTTTAACCAGCATTCATTTGTACTTTTTTACTTCAAAGGGCCTTAAATGCATTTAATATCATGAAATTACTTCCGATACTCAAGTACAGCAAATATCAGACAGACAAGATTTTAACTAAAAAAAAAAGCTCTATTAGGTGACTTTAACTTTTACCAAAGTCATTTTCTGTATCATTTATTTCATCCACCTCTGGTATTTTCAGAACAGCACCTTCATTAAGTAGACATCACGGAGCTAACTGGTAACGTTACTCGGTACCGGTTGGGATGAACCGCAAAATGTGCTGCAAAATAACCGTCGGCAGCAAGCTAGCAGCACGCAAAACTGCGGTGGCTCGGGTGTAACAGCACATAAATTTACAATAACAGGGCTTAAGACAAGCACTATATTGGGTTTAGCTAAGCTAGTGTTAGCTCCTGAGCTAACTGTTACCTTTTTTCAGTGTTTGAATGTCATGACAGTTAGCTTGGCGAAGGCGAGATGCTAACATTAGCTAGTAGCACCGCTGACATTCACATCAACCATCCGAACCAGTCGCTCTATCAGCAACCGACACGACAGGCCACCTGATAGGTAACGTAATGTCGTTATGAAATTTGAGAGATAATATTAACTACTGTACCCAGGGCTTAGTAGCTGGCTTCGGCTGATATGTCAACAATGACGAGCGCGGGGCGCAGAAGCTAAGCTATAAAACGCAGCTAGCGTTTGCTGCAACAAAGTCAGTCCGTGGCGCTGCTGCTAAACTGCTGATCCGCCGCACGCTCACCTTCTCGTCCATTGGTGTCTCCTCGGCCGTCTGTGTTTCTTCGTTGTCCCCCGACATTTCTGTATTATCGTGATCTCAGGCAAGAGATTGCTCACTAGTTGAACAAGTGATCTACAAATCCCCCGCTCTGACTTTTCGTTCCCATACAAGTCCCACCGAGGCGAGCGCGCACTCCCACACAAGAAATACTACGTCACATGCGGAGACACCACGCGCGCCCACGTTCAGGCGCTTCTGCCGTGCACCCGCACAGAGTGCTGGGATCGGATTTACATTGCGTAACATACCGATCAGCTGTTAGACCCATGTGCTGTAGCACAAATCCAGATTTCAGTCAAATAATCCTGCAATCTGGATTGTGATGAACACAGTGCAGGCCATTTTCCCACACAAGTTTTTTCGGAGGACTGAAATTGAGAACCTTAATTTGGGAGGGGGTTGGCTCTTACAAGTAGGCCTATTGTTTCTAAAATATGGCTAAAAAGGTACATCTTCAGATTTTGCATCAAATATACCCTGCCAATTGTCTTATTCCCAAATTTACAGACAGATATTTCCTGCCCTTTTTAAACATAATATAGAAATCATTTTTCATTTTTTAATGTGAAATATCCAAAAGATTTTTGACTGATTTGGAATCATATTTCTTGGAAATCTGTGATTCAGATTACTCCTTTTACTTAATATTATTTGTTATCATGATAATCAAGATAATAGCGTTAATTATTTTGTTGCTCTAAATGCTATTTTTTTTAAATTCACAAACAGAAATTCTCCCACACTGTGAATTTTTATCTTCTCTCCTAGAATTTAATGCTCCTCTCATATCACTGTTTATGGAAAAACAAAAAAAGTGTCAAACTTTTGTAAAGTTAAGCATAGTACTCTGACTGAATATGATTTTTTCACTGTATGCTTGTACCCCTGTTTTTTTAATCAGTTTGTTTATTTTTATGTAATTGCCTTTATATACTGTTACTTACACTTTTCCCATGTCATTCCTAATTGTTTTTTTAACATGTGCTTTTAATAATTACTTTATGTTTTGTACATGTTCATTTAATCAACCAAAAAGAGGTTTAATTTCCCCACACCAATAGTTTTTCTTCTTGCAGTGTGTTGAGAGACTGAAATTGCTGTTGCTCAACTCACGTTTTACTAAATTACAGGTGAATTTAGCAACACAGCACACACGTTAAACAGACTTACAGCCTGACTGTGTCACCATGCAAAAATGAAAGAATAAGAAAGAAAGAAAGAAAGAAAGAAAGGATGCATATATATGTGTCGAGGTTGTGCAGATGCACTTAAGATAGATTTATTTGCAGTGTTGAGTGCCAAACTGACAGCAGTATTCACCTACCCTTTTGGCAGTTGTAGATCGTTGTGCATCTTATGAGTGTGAGGTAGTGCTGCCATCAAGCTGCACCATCCAGCATTAGAGTCATAGAGACTACTATTCATAATTCTAAATGGTAACAAGTTACTTTTGCTGGATGCAGTTTGTCCAGTAAGACACAGATTTTGGACAAACATGGCCATTTTCTTTTTTGCGATCCTAAAGTTTTCCAACTATATTATAAAGAACACTCTGTTTATCTTGATCAACATAAATCCCATATGCCAGTGTGTTCAGATTATGCCAGTCGACAGATATGTGGTGTAAGATGGGTTGCCTCATTGTGTTTATTAAAATAGTAAAATCTTGAACTGTCCTTTCACCTGTAAATAAATCATTCTGGTCACTCTTTAAGGTAAACTCTGTTACCATTTCTACCATTAAGCTATTTGTGGTCACTTATCATCTAGTTTGAGTTAACTTGTTTTTATAGATTTTTTAAAGTATTTACAAGTCAAAGGCGTCACTGCCAACATGCCTGACAGAAGAAATAGACCTGATAAGCTTTTGTTGACCGTGTGGTTTACCATCCTGTGTTGCGAATTAGTATTGCTGTGGTTGCTACAAACACTAAACAAAGTGCATTTGGTTCTTAAGCTTAGTGAAAATGCTACGGGGATGTCCATTTCAACTAAACTAAACTAAACTTTGCATTCAGAATGTTTTCTTCATTGAAATAATTCTATATTGTCATACAAAGATGTATCTATAAGGTATATTTAATGGAATGTAATTCCAATAACCTGCGTCTGTACCACACCTGATTTAAAGTGCACTGTTCCTTTCATCCCAGTGTGTGATGGTACGAAGACGTAGTGGTAGGAAACTTGGTGGGGAAAAACAAAAAAAACACAGAGACAGAGCAGCAAAGCAAAAATTGCTTTAGAAGATATATAGATATATTTTTTTTCAGATTTGAATATTAATGTCAAAAATACATACTATGATATACAGTTTGCACTACATCATCTTAGCATGACAGACGTCACAAGTAGTAACTGAAATATTAATTTAAATATTAAATAAACTGATGATAAGTAAACTGAAAGTGAATGTGTAAACACTAAACTAAGGTTACTCTTTCTATTGCAACACTTCCAATAAAGTGGTTCTGTAACAGTACAAAAGTATTAGAATATTACTATTTTCTGTTTCATTTCCAGTTATGAGAAAAAAAAATCCACAGTGCACTTCTGATGTTCTGCTTTGATGCTTTCAGCTGAATCAAGCTTGACTGCTTGTTCAACTTCTTTAGTGGTCCATTGTATGTGTTTTGTTTTTGGACGAGGGGGGTTGCATTGCACCACAGTCTGCCACCCGCTTCCTCTTCCGTATGCGCTCCCTCTGCTCCGAGCTCAGGAATCACAGGGGTCAAAGCTGAGTTCACTTTCAGTTCAATCAATCTAATCTTCAAGGATTTAAAACAAAATATTTTACCATTAAAAGGGCCTTTGTATTGCATTTGCAATTAAATTAACTGAGATTGAACACTTATTCATTACATCAAGTACAGGTCCAATTAACATTGTGATTTGAGAAAACAGAGTCAAGTAGCCTAAACTCTGCTGAAATAATTTACGTGTCTAACTGCTTCTGTAGACGATCACTGGTTTCTACTCTCCTGCCAGACGCTGGAGGTACACACAACAGCAGGAAAATGAAGGACCTATCATATCTGGTAAGGCCTTCTTAACCAGGAGAACAGGATCTGAAAACATTCTCTACAAATGTAACCTTTGACCCATCCTCTTTGATCCAAGGTTGTGCACTTAACAAAGAACATCATTTCTGACGAGTCTCCCAGGCTCTTAGCTCACCCCCCCTTGTCAGTTCTGGGTGACACAAGGGATGAAACTTAAGATTTTGGGCACATGCCAGGTGAGTCTTGTTGACTGCAGTCCTTAAAATGCTCCTGTTTTAGAGACGTTCATCTTGCCATTGGCTGCGTACGAGTCTATCGCTGGCATCAAGGTGTGACTGAAGCTTCGGTAGTTGCCCGCTGAGCGGAGGAGGGAGGGAGTCAGGTCTCAGCAGCGGGGAGAGAAGGGAGGGTCAATAGGGGACTCTGTGGAGGACTGGAGCTCGTAGGCAGCTCCGCTGTCCACCTCCATGGACTTCCTGGAAAACAGCAGACGGATGTCCCTATGGAGGTAGATCTTCCCAGACTTAGAACTCTGGAACCTGGTCGAGATTAGAGAGGGAGACAAAAGACAGAGAAGATGAATAACGGTTGAGAAACATCACCGCAACTGGATTTCTACTGGTTTTAGGCTGGATTGCACTAACAAGGATTAACTTTTAAACCTGATTAAATCATAATTTAAGTTTAAATTCTGTTGCACCAAACTTTAAAACTAGTTTAAAATTAAGAATGATTACATTTAAACCTTTAAACCTCTTTAAATCTCAGTTTAGTTTTTACTCTAAACCTAGACTAAATTTAATTCAGTTGCACAAAACTTTGAACTGCAGTTTAAACAGTGATCGAGTTAACTTTAAACCCACAGTTGAAGAGGTTTAACTTTTACAATGGCTGCCTTTTTGAAATGGATTGAGCAATGTGATCAAGTTCTTTGAAGAAAGCTGAGAGAAGAACTCAACCCACTGACTTTTAATATAATGATGAATTTTTGTCAAGATACCGGTTCACCAAGGAAACCGTTTTGGAGCTAAACAGGAAGACTGGGCAAACTGTCAAACATGGCAGAGAAAAGCAGCTGTACCACAGACGCTCCAACTCCTAGTATTTTATGATAGCAGCTGTTTGTAGAGGGTGAGAGGGGACCTTTGGCCTACACACCTCAACAGTGTCCCGGGCAATAGCAAGCCCATCATGGGTACCATTAAGCAACAACTTTTTAGCTAGAGACAATGTTAAATTTATTGTTATGAAAAAGCAGTCATTTAAACAGTTAACACCCCCTCTACCTCTCTTTTATTCTTACTAGGTGTGGACAACATGTTGATTATGTATGTATTTATTTATTGATAAATACAGAAATAAACTTAGCTTTACTAAACCGTGATTAATTTTTGGTGTTACAAAAGAGCTCTGCTTAATTTTAAAAACTGAATTTACTCATTTTAGACAGTTTTACTAAACTATTATTATAGCTCATCTTAGATTAAATTCATCCTTGTTGGTGCAACCCAGCCTTAGTGTGCACTAGAGACGAGGTGACCGCCAGTTTACCTCAGGTGAACGAGGTAGCGCAAGGTGCGTCCCTGGCCGAGGGACTTCCTGCTGGTCTGATTGTTTGTGTCACGGCGGACGGGAACAGAGAAGGTCCTCTGGCGCAGGAAGGTCTGGTGTCCAGCTGGCATGGCTCGTAAGTCGTACATCACAACAAACATCTTCACCACTGTTTTGTTGGGATTGAATAAGGTCTGAAAGGTAAAACCAGGGAGCGTGGGAGGATTTAGACAGGTTTATCATTGTTTGTGACTTGAGTCATCCTCTATCTTTAACAACACAACTGAGCCCTACATACTGTCAAAGATACATTAACTGAGCATCACTCTGTACATATCATCCTCATAAAATCTTCTGTCCGTGGCTCAGCTGAGAAATTTTTACAATCACTGGCAGCTTCTCATCTCCCACTTTGAAACAATGTAACATATCCCACTGGACTAGAGTAATGGAAGTTTGACATGTATTACCAGTCAGCATTTTTTCCTTCTTCTTATCCTTCCCTCTTTTATTTTGATTTTTAACTAGTCTGTACTACTGTTTCATTACATATGCAAATGGTTGAATAAAATTTGATTATAAAAAAAGTAATCATTATATGAAATTCACTTCTACAAAGGAAAACACCTTTCATTTTCAGAAGAATAAGCACCATAAATGAATAAAAACATTCCCTTGTTACATGGTAAGTTCTCTCTATAACCACTAGGGGTCTCCCTTTCCCTTTATTACTTGGTGAAATTTGCTCTTTGTTCTCAGCTATGTGTACAACATGATGCAGATACTTCATGGAAACAAATATTTTAAGAACATTTCTACATTTTTGAACAAGACAAAACAAACAAAAAACAAAAAAACAGAGTTTCCTAACCACTTGAATGGTTCCTGATGGAGGTACACGGTAGCCCCTTTTCCCCAGGGACTCCAGGTTTATCACACCCTGTAAAAAACACATCACAACAGTCAGACAGACCGAAAAAAAAGGATTATTGATTGACTGTCTAACTGTGAAAAATAATGCTCTCACCATATATGGTGATGGAGCGTTGTCATCGGATACACTGTAGAATGACACCTCAACGGGTAAGGTCAGGTGACTTGGGCAGAAGGACCCGCTGGCTCCAACTTCTGCTGTGAAACCCTCCACTAACCCTAAAGGCTCTAGGCGGTAGTTCAGCACACACTCCTAGAAAAACATATTTTAATTTTTTTGTTAAACAATTGTAACTGAATTGAAACAAAAAATGGCATGGAGTGAAAGTACATCAAACAGGATGAATGTTATACCTCAAAGTTTCCCAGCAAACTGAGACTGGCAGGTGGAGCGCTGGCACTGAACTGCTGCGACTCATCGGTGTACCCCTCATTCTTTGGACACACCCTGAAGGGTTAAAACACACACACCTGATCAACTTGTTTTCCAGATGAGATGTGCGTGAGAGAGCATGTTTAGATGTTTACGTGACAAGCATTCCTGGTATGTCTGGAAATACCTACATCCAGAGTGAGATTAAGTCATCTCACACTGATTTTTTTATTTGTGTGTGAATAGAGGTAATATCAGCCATCTGAACATGTTCTTTACTCTGATATCTTAATTTTCTGAAGTTATGTAATTATTGCATTCATTAGCAACATATAGGTATTTTTAGGTCACATATATTTTTAATGAAGCCAATTTCCTAGAATAACAACAACAAAAGAAAATTGTATATGAACGCACGACAATATTGAACAGAACTCCTCTAGTAGCTAAAATGAACTTTAAGCCCTGAAGGCCACTGTCTAAAAACATCTGCTTTATAAAAAGCAGCACTGAGCTACCACCCACATCTGCTGTGTGTGTAGGCAGTGCTGTGAAGCTCTGTGTATAAAGCCAATTCAGTTCAGTCTGCCATTTTGAGCAGAATGTGTGTGATTCTAGATGCAGCCACAGTACAGCAGAGCTTCAGCAGGTGGCAGCGTGAGAGGAATCGTCAGCACAACAGGGCTGACCTAACCTCAGAACAACACTCTTATTGTGTGATCTCTCAACACACGGACAATACTTCTGAAACCTGTTGCTGATTCAAGGCTATGTCAGCTGGTTAGGGTTTAAAAATAGTAGCTGTAGCAAACAGAAAGGAGTCTCTAATATGGATGGATACCTTTGGACTTTGGATGGCTTGATTAATACAAGTGGTAAACAAAAAACTTGAGCAACAGTTCAACTTTAAACACAATAAAAAATTTCAAAATCACTGTTTGCCTTGTTGGCACTGGCACATAGTAACAGCTGAAATGTTGCATAGTGAGAAAACCAAGTTTTAAAATTATGCAAAGTATGAGTAACTTGATCCAGATGGTACTATAATAAACAGATGATGTGGGAGGTTCACTGTAAAACAAAAAAAAAAAAAAACTCTTTGTCCTTTAACTGTTACTAAGACTGCATTAAACCAGTGAAAGCATCCTGACCTTATCCTTGTGGACAAACTGATTCTTAGTCTGGTAACTACAGTAACGAAGTTCCCAGGTGAGAAAATGTGTACCTTTTCCCAGAGGCCCAAGGCAAACCCTTACAGCCAGCCAGAGAGGTGTCCAGGTCAAAGTAGCCTGTTTGATTTTTCCTCTGAGGAACCTGCCGCAGACACACAGGGCATGATTAACACAGAGGAACTGTAATAGTATCACAGGTTAGAGCTTAGAGGAAAAGATACCAGGATCTTTTTTGAAAATGTACAACTCTTAAAGGTCCAGTGTGTAGGATTTAGTGGTATATATTGGCAAAAATATGATATAAGATAAGATATGAGAAGATACTGCCATGTTTCTACAGTAGCGCAGAATGGACAAACCAAACACTGACTTTAAATAGGTCCATTTGCATTTTTGCTTTGGCCACTATCGATATCCCACATGCTTGGCACAAAGATAAGTTTCAGTCAGTTGCAGTCGCTAGATGCCACTAGATCCATCACACTTGACCTTTAAATCGAAAATTAAGGATTACAGGAGATGAATTTAAAAGCATAAACTGTGTAAAGACCTGAGCTCTCAGTGACAGAAAAAAATACATTTTAAATCACATTTTAAAAATAATTAAAACCGTATATTTTTTAAAATAGTGCAACAGGTTTTATCTGTTGTAAAAAAAAAAAAAAGAATCTTAATGGCATCATAAAGGTGAACTGATATGAAAATATTAACATTTGACTACATTTTGTGCCTAATGCTTTCCTGAAAATGTGTTTGTGAGAGAATGTGACACTGAGTTCACAGGAGTGTCTGTGTGTACATTTTAGTGTTTATAATGTGAGTGAGAGTGATCAGACGGCAGGAAACTGATGATCTTGAGTGTAGTAACTGACAACGCGGTGAAACATTGCAGTGTGGCTGATGAGGCACAGATGACTCACGTGCCTCACCTGCCTATGTGTGGGTTTTTGTGTGTACATTAACCCTGACTAACAACACAGTGGCAGCAGCCAGATATCTCAAAGTCTCTTTACAACAAACATTCACAGGCTCACTTCTTACACTTGTAAAAGTACTGTGAGTAATGCTTCAGATGGGCTGAAATAAAGGGTAGTGAATGTGCTGTTATGGCAAACGCAACTGCATGGAAACCAACAATGACTGAGTCAGTGAGTGTTTGTGACTGTGAGCCTGCATGTAGAAAGTGTTATCTTAACAAATGCACAAATCAGGAACTGACGATGAGTGTGAGTTTCACTGTGAAGGGGTGTGTGTGTGTGTGTGTGTGTGTGTGTTTCTTACAGGGCTGGAGAGCAGAGGCAGGCCAGTGCAGGGGTGGAAGGCCTTGGTCGCTGTGGCATCTAATGAGTGTCGATTCTGTTTCTTCCAGCTGTTGCAGGGGCGCAGCGGGGAGGGGCTGTGAGCTCGCTGGAGCACAAACACAGACAGATTAAGACAGTTTGCAAGTTAATTAAAATAATCTGTATTGAACAAATCATGTTCTCATATGTCATGTGGCGTCTTGATAATCACTCCAGTCCCACCTGCTCCGACCAAAACACTCATCAAAACTCAGCAGTGTGTATAAATGAGGATGTTTTTTCCAGTTTGACGTGTTAAAAAAAAGAAGTGATCCCTGTAGTTATCTATAAAAAATCATACATGTTATTCCTATGGTCCAAAAATATTAGTAAACACAAACAACTCTCTCCCAAATCAAAAAATTAGGGTGCAATAACTCAGTTTTGTGATGTCATACGGTATAAAGTCTGGAGCTGCTCCACAGACAGTTTATGGTTAATGGTGAAAGATGTTCTAGATGACACTGAATATATGGGCATATTTTCTGTTTCAGAACTGAGAACACTACAACAGCATGAAGGGTATAAAAAAGAAAGCAAAAATTCTGTGGGTCCACAAAATCAAAAACTAATGACAACACAAGTTTAAGACTTACCCCTCTGGTTTCTGGCGTTGAGAGAGAGGAGCTCATGGAGATCACACAATAGGAGTCTTATTTTAGGTAGTGCTCATCTTTAAGGGTCGGCACTTGAGCAGATAATTTTAGCTTCTTGACATTTTTTACTTTATTTTTAATTAGTCATTTTTTAGTAATATATATATATATATATATATATATATTCCTATAATAAGAGTCTCAATGTCTTTATGCGTTTTATGATGTAACTTAAAGGAATAGTTCAACATATTTTCAAAAGCACACTTATTCACTTTCTTGCTTAACTTTTGAAGATTGATACCCCGATAAATATGACACTACTGCCAGCAGCCAAAGCTGTTAAATAAAGGCTGGTGCACTGTGTCATATCACATCATATCATCGGGGTACAACATGCACATGCTGAAAGTCTCAATGGCTGGTGCCCTATCACTGAACACGGGTGAATTGATTTGTTTCACTGAGGTGTCCATAGTTGACCTTGGGACGAAGTATATTTATTATGAAAAATAAAGATATTGATGAGAATTACAATTCTGCAATTGCTGACAAAATTTTAAATATATGGCTATAAGCAAATGCTTTCTATTTGAAAACTCTGTACTGTATATGGTCCACCATCCATTTGAGAATACCCATTAAGTTCTGTCAGGCTAATGCACCCAAGAAGGCTGAAAAGAGAGCAACCAAAGAGCACCTGAGAGGACACCATACCTTAATTTCTAGACCTTCAACACTGCAGCGCCACTTACATTGCACGTGTCATATCCCCATAACTCCCATGGAGTCAAAGACCGTGTCCCTGCCTTCATTTAATAGCCTTGCCAGTAGCAGGTTAGCTTAGCTTAGCACAAACACTGGAAACAGCAGAGGCTGCAAGAAATCATTGATGCTGACACAGTATAGTCCCCCACATAACCCCTCATAAACTACAACTTGTTGTTTTTACATTCCAGTTTATGTAAAAAATAGGGTATCGTGGTATGAAATTTGACAATTATCATACTTTGTATGTTTGCTTATCTATTGTATAGAAGAAAATGCAATTGGACAGTGAATCTCACCTTCATTTTAGTTATTTTCAAAGGGGAGACTTTTTTAGTACTTGTCTTTAAAAAAACATTTAGAAAGTTTCAATTATAGTAATGAAACTTTTGTTGAAGTAAGAAAAACATTTACAATTTCATTTATTTAACAGTTTTTGTAAAGGACAATAATAAAAATTTAGTAAAACCGCAATGCTGTGACACTGCAACATTTTCTGAGATGGTTATCACACCATAAAAGTCTCATACTGTTGCATCCCTAGAAAAACTAAATAAACAGGACATTATGTGTTAATTTACAAGCTTTAGAGGTGGGGATGGGTAGGAGGTTGTTCTTTTATAAAGTGAGGCTCACTGCTCCCCGCTGTTTCCAGTCTTTATGCTAAGCTAGGCTAAGTAGCTGCTCATTGTAACTTCATATTTACCATACAGACATGAAAGCAGTGTTGAGGTTCTCTTAGCAATACAGTGAATAAGATGGTTCACGGAAAATGTCAAACAATTCCTTTCATAGTGATGCATTTAAAAGAAGCCTCAGGGTATGCCAATAGAATAACTGCAGATAAGTAAAGGGGCTATCATTCAAACATACATGGACAAACAATGCCCACTAAAATGAGAAGTCCCTTACCAGGACTGTGGAAGGGGGAGTCATGTCTGGACTGGAGGTGCTGGAGCATCCAGATATGGAGGGGGCCTGGTTCTCATCCTGCAGGGCAGAGGCCTGCGCTGGTGCACAAAACTGCATCTGGGACTGGGGCTGAGGCTTGCTGTGGTTGTGGCTTGTGTTACAGTTCATGGCTGGGCTGGCATCATTGCAAGTCCAACTAAAGATCTGGGCATTCCTTGGGCTGTTCTCGGTGACAGGGGTGGCAGGGGGGGGTTCATGGCTGCTGGGCATCCTAGCTCTGAGCTTTTCTTGCGGGGGAGTTCGTAAACAGCGACCAGCCTGGGTGTGGGACTGGCCTTTCAATGAGGATTCTTCAAGTGTAAAGTGAGCACCATTTTGGGCCCGGGGAGAATGGCATCCGGTTCCCGGATCCACTCGGGGCTTGTCTGTGCAAACGGGCGCGGTTGTGGCAGCGGTGCGACTGCTGCCTCTGTGAGGTTCATGGCTGGGTACGTGGCCGTTGGTGTAGCCGTTGGTGGCAGTGTGTGAGGCTTGTGGGATGTGAGAGGTGTGTGAATATGTGCGGACCGTGTGCGTGACTGTTGTTGTGTGCGTGTGGTGCAGATGGCTGCCGCTCCTGCTGTGCCTCGGGGACAGAGAGGGGACAGACAGTCTCTCCTGGATGAGTCTCGTTATGTCTTGTACTGCCTGGGCGATCAGGGAGCTGTCTCTCTCCCTGTCTTTCTCCTTCTCTCTCTCCCTCTCCCTCTCTCCATTCCGCTCCTCCTCTCTGTCTCTTGTCTCAGTCATTTTCAGCTTCCTGCAGGCTGCAGGTTTAGGAGAGGAGCTCTCCCGTTTGCTGAAAGAAGGGTCAGTCACGGGTGTGTTGAAGGGGCTGGGCCACACACGTCCCACAGACTCGTAGGGCGGTACCTCGGGTTCTTTGGTCTTACTGGCAGTTATGTCGTCATGGTTACTGCCCCACATGGCTTTGGGAGGGTTGTCAGAAGCAAAAAGGCCGGGAGGGAGTGGTGGTGCTGTGGGGTCGCAGAAGTTGAGCCTCTGTGCAATGCGGGCGATAACTTCCTGTCTCTCCTGCAGCAGGGAGCCAATCAGAGGGTTTGTCTCGGTTGCAGGCCTTGGGGAGGGGCAGCGGGGGGGCTCAGCCAAGGAGAAATTCTTAAAAGCTCTCAGTGGCTCGGGGATGGGCCCTTTTGACCTATCACTGCTGTTGGTGCCAGACCCATAGTCTTCTACTTGTGTGGGGTCAGATGAACCATTGAGAGCAGAGTATAGCCACTTCCCTGCTTTACTTGTGGGAAGTGGAGAGGGAGAGTGGGAGCGGGAGGGCGTGGGGGAGTGAGACGACCTGTGGAACAGGGGGGAGCCCTGACTTTGGGGGATGTTGACCTGCGGAAGTTCTCCATTCTGATACGTGTGGTCCTCACCAGGCTCCTGGGTCTTCTTGCTGTAGGGAGGGGGGACAGCAGTGTGGGGTAGGCTGTTAATGGGGATGTTGTTGATGGGAAGATTAGGAATGGGTAATCCGTTGAGGAGTAGGCCAGACATGGAGTTGGAGCTTTTGCTGTAGATGTTAGAGTTGTGAAGGAGGTTGTCTTTGCTGGGGTCCTGGCTCTTTTTGTGGGTGGGCAGGCCACCATGGCTGTTAAGGTTTGGGTTGAGGCTGGGCGTCTTGCTGTAAAGCGGAGGCAGGCCGGTGTGGATGCTGCAGGCCAGGGTGGGGTAGGTGGGCTGGCGGGGGAGTGACTGGACACGGACCTGCAGTGCAACACTGTGGGACACGTTGGGGACGGGGAAAATGTGTTCTGAAGGCGGCTGGGAGAACTGCCACACCAACTCCTCATCAGCAGCACTGATTCTGTTCGATAAAGACAGTGACAAAGAAATTCAATTAAAGTGCAAGGGTTAAGTCTTACATCTTAAAAGGTCCCACATTACGCTCAATTTCAGGTTCATACTTGTATCTTGGGTTTATACTTTGACATGGTCACATGCTTTAAATTTCAATAAACACAATATTTTTCTCACTCCGTGTGCCTGAATATACATTTCTGTATTCACCCTCGGTCTGAAACGCTCCATTTTAGCACCTGTCTCTTTAAGCCCCCTTCCTAAAACAGCCCCGACTGCTCTGATTGGTCAGTGTTTCTTCGTCTTCCAATCAATGCATCATGGCAGCAGGTGGAATAACTGTGACTGCATTGTAGCAGCGCTTTCTATCTTTATTGACTGATTCACAAAGTTTGTTTACAATAACTTCCTGGTGGAAAACTGTCACTGCACATACATAAAGACAAACGATGTTGAGCAAACTTTATTTTAACTGATTAGTTTTTTAACACCTTTAAAAGACCAACTATAACAATCACTATCAGTTTATGAGTATGTTATATTTAGAATATTTTTACCCCTTTTTCTTTCTATCAGACAGTCTTTTCTGACAGGGAAGTGAAGCCGCTATCTCAAAGCCACCAGACTCCAGTGATAAAAACAGTAATTTTACTTGGCAGAGCATGGGAGTTGCTTGTTTATAGCAGCCTCAATTGTTTAGTGTCAAAGGTAAAGCGGAGCAAATATTCAAATATAACGTGCACTTAAACTGATAGACGTTTTTAGGTGGCTAAAATGAGGCCCCTCCCACAGAAGAACATTGTTTAGCTTCTGTGCAGGTAGATTTGGTTTATGATGATAGCAAAGCAACAATTTACATAAAATAAGCACAGCAGAAATGTCAGATAGGTCAGACAACTGTTTTTACTACATATCTTTGAATGTTACAGTTATAGCTGAAAATGACAGCAGAAACAAACTTGCAAATTTTACGTCCCCACAATTAAAAATCAGTTGCCAATTATCTACCTGAAAGGGTTTATGTTTCAAGTTTGAAACAATCTATACAGTATAGTTGTGAAATCAAAATTACAAAAAAAGTCCTGATGGCTTGTTTAAAGGCACAGTATCTTTATACAGACTGTGTGCATTTCTCTGTGGATTGAACACTTTACTATACTATACTTTCAGAGTATTTATAAAGTACCTATACCTCCTTTAAAAAGTAATGAAAATCTGACCTCTTCCAACGCGGGACCTTTGAAATATTCAGGATTGGTCAAGAGCCTCCAGAGATCTGGTTTATTTTGTTTGATTCCATTTTAACAACAGCACATAAGATTCACTCTTATAAATAAATTTGAAAAGAGCACAACTTTAGATAAAGCTTCTTGTAGCTGTGCGAATGTTGTTCATTGCTTCAGTGAAAAGTCCCCAGCCCACCAGTGTCAAAGTCTTTAATGATGGTTATTTCTGACCTGTATAGGATGTTTCTCGGGACGATACCATGGGAGGCGCTGAGCCAGGCGCTGAGCTGGGAGAAGAAGACGTAGGAGCGCACAGCCAACAGAAGGGTCTTCTCCTCAATGAAACGATCGCCGCTTCTATTAAAAACACAGTTAAATAGAGGTGGAAATGTGCCAGTATGTCGGGTTAATGAGAAAACAGTTCAAGGATCTGTGTGTGTGTGTGTGTGTGTGTGTGTGTGTGTGTGTGTGTGTGTGTGTTTTTCAAACACAGTGTTCGTGGAACCTACACGTGTATGTAGGAAAGTGGGCCAATTTGTAAGGCTAAGTAACCCTCTGAGTGCCAAGCCAATTATCTTTTTTTCATTTCAATATTATCATTTTATTCCTTAACATATTTTTTTTTGCATTTAAGACCATTTTTAGCCTTGTCCTTTCCATGTCTCATTTTCAATGCCATACTGTACATAACACGGATTACTGCAACCTGCACTGAATTTATTATGAATATTTTGAACACACATAAAAGTGAGGATTTCACTGCTTTTTGGGGGGGTCTACATGTTTTTTCTCTGGATAAAGCCATTTAAACATTCTGTAGGAGTGGTGTTGCAAAAAATCGTCTGCCACCAGGACACATAGTCTGTAAGCATGAATAATACTATTTGGTAGTAAAGAACTGTAATTTCACTAAAATTGTGTGACAATTACCAGTGTCTTTGCATTTTAGCTCTGTTTTACAGTTTAGGTATTTTCCACTCCTTATATCTCTTTTGTTGTACTTTTTCTTTATACAAAAAAAGTCATGTCAAGGTAGGAAGTATGTGAGGTTATTTATATGAATAACCTGGGACCGCAACGGATGTTAGGAACGACCTTGGAAATACAATATACTGTATTTTTCTCGTAAACTGCAGACTTTACACTGAAGGTTGGTGACCATAGCTTCCTTTTAGTCTCTACACCTCTCTTTTCAGGCACTGTCCATGTTTGAACAGCAAGATCATGTGTGTGTGCTTGTGCGTGTGTGTGTGTGTGTGTGTGTGACTTACTGTCTTGGAACTGGCTGCAGGGTCCATCTCTCCAGCAGTAGAGCATCTTGTTTGATGACCGGGTCGCTGATGGGGTCACTCGGGGGGCACTCATCACCATAGCAACAGTCTGGTAGGAGCATGACCTCGATCATGATGGGGATGCTGTTCCTCCAAAGCAGGATCACCTCTGAACGGGTTCGCCTTGCCTGCCGACACTGGACACGCACACACCCGCAGACATAGGTGGAGGGTTAGTGTTCATTAGTGAATGTCACCAGGGCCTTGAAATTTAGGGGCAGAGCAGATGGGACTCACAAAGAGCTTCACAAAGAGCCTCACTTAGAGCGAAATGTCTGTGGTTTTTTTAGGTCACACTTCAGTTCACAATATTAAAAATCTTTATTTCACGGAAGTTCACTCTGCTATATATGCTGTTCTCTTTACAGGATTCCTACACATTTTACATTTCAAAATTCCATACTTTTCCTAGGCTTCTCATTAGATTTTTCAGACCATATTTGACATCTGAGTACAAAAAAGAGTTGGAAAAAAGTTAAATAATTTTATTTTCATAGTGTCTGTGAAATTTAGTTTATCCACTGTGTGAGATTTAGCTGTGTTTGTGAAATAAATGTCAAATGTGTGTGCTGTTTCACATGTGAGCCTAAATTAATGTTCATGACTTTAATGATGCCAATGAAGCAAAAACAACCTTAAATGAGAGCAGACTGCCTTCTGTTCACACTTTAAGATAAGGCATGTGTGCTACCTGGGGCAGTTTGTCGCTGCATTCGTGCTTGTGAAGAGGCGGCATGGCCGACTGGGCTGGTGGACAGTGCAGCCCCTCGGTTCTGCCCTTCACAGAATATTCTGGTGTCCGTCCTTCTGTGATGAGCAAGGTCAGGAATACCAGGAACTCCTCCGTGTCATACTCGAAAAACTCCTCCGTTGCATCTAGGCAAGGAAGAGAAACAGAGAGTCAGCAGCATGTCTTTACAAATCACTTCACGGCTAAAAAGAAAACAAGGAATCAATCGGAGGAAAGTAGCAGGGAAACTATGGTGCTTGGGGCAATAAAATGTGCCTGTATTGACATGTTTCTAATAACCATAGTTAAAGAAGGACGGTTTTATATTGCCCAAATGTTTATTGTAACATAAAACATGAATTATTTTGTCCTAGGAAAAAGTTTGATTATCTACCTCAGATGTTTGAATAACAACCCTGTTTAGAGTGTAACACATGGAAGACAGTGAACATATTATATTATCATAAGGGTATCTATATGGTTTGCCAAAACAGTGGGAAATACTGGGCATTTATGGCCTGTTTTCTGGACAATTTTGTGTTTCTCAACCTGCATCTGAGATTCCACTACTTGGATTCCCATGACAAGTTTTGAGATTTTACAATGCCATGTCAAAGAAAAGATTCATAAAATCATTCTTTCCATATCTGAGCATTTTTAAGACCTTGCAACGATTTTGTCAATTTATACCAATTAAGGTCTTATTGTTAGATTAATGAATTCAATGCCTTTAAAGACTTTTTAAGGATCCACAGGAATCCTGATGAGGCTGGATGGTTTTACGTAGTAGATATGGCTATTTAACTTTGGCTGGAAAGACTTGTTTAGAGAAGGGGTGTGGGGGAAAGCAGTGGATGACACAACTTTTCCAGTTTGGCCACTTCAGAGGAATATATTTAGACCTCTCATGTCAGCTGAGCAGAGGGCTGAAGCCACACACTGTCTGCTCTCTCTCTTAATCAGCACACACACATACAAGTATAGACAATACTCACAGTGACGTCATTCACACTCATTATTACAAAACATTTGCAGACAAAAACTCAACAAGGACGTAAGGACAGTAAAAATATTTATCATGATGCACCTTCCGCTGTTGACCAGGTCCTGGCAGTAGGAAGAGTTGAATCAACTTTTCACCACTGAAAAGTTGATTCAACTCTTCCTGAAAGCAGAAGACGACCAACAAGGAATACTCAGCTGGCTGTCACATTCAAATTATAGCTCATGCTGAGCCTCTCTGCTGTGCACTTTTATTCACAATCACCATATTTATAGCAGTTTTTACAAGGGGCAACATGGGAGCTGTTGTATATTAGGTCACCAGTCAAATGCTACTGAATCGAAGCTGCTGAGTCTCATCAGTTTGTCTCCTGCCACAACAAAATTAACAAAATCCTGCTCTGTTTGTGTTGTAATTGCAGCTTAGATCTAAAGTCGGGGTATTTTTAGCAGAAGGTTCAAGAGCCTGTCTTAGCGCTC
Organism: Plectropomus leopardus; assembly: GCF_008729295.1. Lineage (NCBI taxonomy): Eukaryota > Metazoa > Chordata > Actinopteri > Perciformes > Serranidae > Plectropomus > Plectropomus leopardus. The sequence continues at coordinate 27,823,647 of NC_056463.1, forward strand.
TATCTCCTCTGCTCCTCCAGAGAAAACTCCCAGAATCCCACAGGAGGTCAGCTGATACACAGCAGCTCTGAGAATCAAAGCTTTTTTTCTTTACAGCACACACGCAAAAAAACACCGAAGCCGCCTGCTCTACAATCCCCAACCCTCCTCCTGTCTTGGTTTAGACTGGAGTAAAACAAATATTAGGGCACAATTACGCTTTAATCATTTTAAGTCGGGCCCTCTTAAGGCTAGAAGTAGAAATACAAATACACACACCCTGTCCTCCTCCCACCAGAGCCAGGCTGGCTAGAACAGAGTCCCTCTCAGCTGGCTCTGCAGAAGTGTGAGCTACGAGCTGCTGCTGCTGCTGCTGCTGTGTGTGTGTGTGTGTGTGTGTGTGTGCATATCGCAGTCAGCCAGCCAGTCACGCACATTCCTCTCAGGGAACTCCTCCTACATGCCTTTGAGCTGCTGCTGCTGCACGTGGAGAGAAACGCAGTCCAACACAAAACATGAGGAGGGAGGGGAGGGGAGGAGAGGGGAGAGGAGGGAGGGGGTCTGTTAGCCAGCTGTAGGCTGAATAAGCGCAGGGGGGAAAGAGATGGAGGCTATATTCAGGGACAATCTCCTTTTCTTTATGGGCTGGAATCGGAAAGGCTTGAACAAAGGGAGCAAGAGACCAACGGTAAGAGAGGAACAGGGAACAAGAGTCAGACCAGAGGGAGTAATATATGACAAAGGTCAAAGGATTCAAGGTCAAAGATACATGATGGTTGGCTTGAGCATATGGGATACACAGTAGTGAGCTGCGGTTATAGTATATCCCAGTTTGTACTGGGAAAGGCTCCAGTTCATGGTCCTATCCTGGATTTGGGCTAAAGGTGACGCTCCATGAAGGGGGTGACAGGGAGCAAAAGAGAAAGGGAGCATGGATGGATGAAGGCATGGTGGAAAAAGAGTGATTAAGGAGCAGCTGAAAACAGCCTCTGAGAAGTAGTGTGCTACATATACCCCCCTTCAACCCACACACACAAACGTATACACACAGACCCCCAATTATGTGTGCGCAGTGGGTGTCGGATTGCTTTCTAGGAAAGGCAAACCCAGGAACACATCCATACGTACAACCCTAAGGCACATATAACAAAAACACATGTGAAGACCCAAGCATAAACAAACACAGCATCACCAAACGTGAATCCACCGAAACCATACAGACACCCAAACACACACACACACACGCACACGTACAGGACAAAGGAGTAGTGATGGAGGCTTTGGTTAAGGGGCCCTGCCCATAGATGAGAGCTGTCATTCTTTAGGGCGTCGTGCATGAATAGAACATTCCTATGAAGCCTACACACACACACACGCACACACAAACACACGCACAAACAGACATGCATGCAGAAACACAAAAACACAGCCTAAATGTTGGAGGCTGGGAGCTGATCAAGATGCAGGACAGCACATAAAGGGTGGAGAAGTAGGAAACCTTTCTACAGACACATAGACATGAAAGAGAGAGCTGGGTTTAACATACACAACCACATTCACAGAACTGCAGAACTGCACTTTTTAAACAACATGAAATAGAAAACGAGTTGTTGTTGCAGTCAAAATCACCTCCCTGTGTAATGTTTTTAATCCTCTCTTTGGCACTAATAGTTAATATCATTTGGGAATTTATGTAACAATCCGGGTTGTTTACCAATCATTAAGCCTCACAAGCAGGGCTCAATGTTCAATCCTGCCCTCCTTCTCCTCTCTTTCCCTCTGAAGCATGACCAATTCATTCCTGCCTCTCATCAATCTATATTTGTACAGTTTGACTTAATGTGTGTCTGGAAGATTTTCTCTCTTTTTCCAATTTGTTTTTGAGCCTTCTCTGTCTGCACTGTGTGTATATGATGTAATTTAGTCTCTATTTCTTTCAGGCCTGCGTGTAAACTCCGCTGGTCCTCCATTGTATTCAGTTGGAGAAGTACCATAGCAACTACTAGTACTGCTTGAGAAAAGAAAACATTCCAATCAGGAAAAACATAATCAGGTTTACGTCTGCTGTTTAAATAAGAGGCTTTGCTGATACATCCTGCACTTTGCGGACCCAAACCCAAGCGCATAACACACAATGGAACACTGATCTGTCTCTTTTCCATGTGCGTGTGACCTCTCCTCCGTCTCCTGATAATGTGTGATGTGAATTATGTAACAGGTCGGATTTAGATTCAGGCGTCTTATTATTAGACCTGTGACCGCCTGCCACCAAGTGTAGCTGGAGTCCTGCCTACAGATCGACTGGTTCGGCCTGTATACACACACACACACCTCTCAGCTGTCTCCACGTCCTCAGGCCAACAGATCAGTATAGAGTCATGTGGGATGGAAAAAGGCCTCGAGGACAACAGCGAAGAGGTCAGCCTCGGTAGCAAACACAGTGTTCAGAGTCAAAACACTCTGGTACACACTGACACACACTTTGGTGTGATTCATCATTACCTAAGAGCAGTCAGAGAGGCACGTCAAACATGTCAGTGCCTGGTCAAAATGGTTATGACGGAGATCATAATTCTGAATTGTGGAATGTGAATACATGTTGCTCGATTCATTTTTACACAGTCTGTTTTAATAGAGAGACAGATGGGAAGAAGGACAGAAGGAGAGGGGGACACAAAGTAGGAGACACACACACACACACACACACACACACACACACATTCATGTACCTATTAATCTCTGTACTGCGGCCACACAATCACTGCATGGTTGGCCCTCTCTCTGCTCTCCACGCACACACTCGAACATTCACACACAAATACTCACAGCTAATTTGAATGCTGTGTAAGTACCCATATGGCAAAAAAACACTCCCATCCGCCTCTGTTCAGCCAGTGCGGTTCACACTGTGTGTAATTTGTTTGTGACCATGTTTCATTCAAATGAAGCAGAGAACACAGCTAGAGTCATGCTAGTCTTTCGTGATTAGTGATGCGCCTATGTTGGGGGGGACAGGAGACAAAAGCCAGTGGCAGATAAGAAAAAAAACAGAGACAGATCAAAGTCTCAGCGGGAACACAACAATGATAAGCTTGCCTATGGCTGGGCTACTGGTCATAAAAGAGTTACACGCATACAATATGAGATCATATTCTGCAGGGCAGCAGCCAGGGAGAGACGAGACACACTTCAGAGGGAGAGAGACAGAAGGTCTTCATAGATATTGGAAAAGACAGATGAGTAGTCTAAAGAGCAGACAGGAAACATGCACCATTAGATCAGAAGAAAGACAGGAAGTCATAATAACAATGCTGCCAGTTCACTTTTTGTCTAGGAAATTTTGTGCAAAGGTTTGAAACCTTGCAGAAAAAATAAAGTGACATATGCATCAGCTGAGCTGATGTAAAAACTAATCTTTCAAAATGTCAAAGCCACAAGAAAAAGTGTGCTGAAAATGGCAAGTTGTTATGGTTCTTCACGGTGACAGTTCTTAAAGATTTACACATAAAAATCTAACTTGGCAATACCAAGAGCATAAATGACGTGTCTCGCAGACTGTGGGGGACAAATATATTACAGATCATCTGAAGCAACCTTTGAACTGTTGTGCTAAAAAAACTGAACAAATTGTGACGTGGCTCTGGGTCTTTTCTCATTAAACATTTTCATTAAAAAAGCATACTTAAGGATCCGACTAATGAGGCAGACAGGAAAACGTCAAGACAGACTGAGAGACAGAAGGACAAAAAGGCTGTGTTTATTAGGACAGATCATCAACCAGAGGGTGTTAAAATTCACTTACCTGCTTTATTAAATATCAAAGTTTTATATTCAAACTTATTTAAATGTGCAATGAACAATTCAAAGAAAGGCTCGAGTGGTACACTTGTAACTGCTTTGTTCCAGTTCATATGGTGAGACCGGCTTTGAAAATAAATAAATAACTGTCCACAGTGAATGTCCCCTGACCAAGACACTAAAGCTCTTAACTGCTTCAGTGGGACTGAATCAATTTTCTCAAGATGGATAAATAATAAAACTACGAGAACAAAAGTCTGCTCAATTCCTTAATAAGAAGCAACATAGCAAGGACACCAGAGGATTTTTTAAAGATTTGAAACTTAAAATGCTATTTTGGTCTCTGTGTTTAAAATCGTTTGAGGTTTTAAGTTGATATGATTTTAGACATTTTAATTTTTAGGGACCTGCAGACTCTAGATAACCAGCCTTGCCTGGAGGCTGTGTGTTAAAGGCATTTCCAGGCAGCCTCAGTGCAGCAGTGGCAGCAGTCTGCTGAGCTCACTGAGGTATGTCGGATTAACACACAATGATATCTGGCTTCTTGTGAATAGAACTAAACAGTGAAGGTCCAACCTTTCCAACTGCAAGGTCCTCACTGTGATTATTGGATATCCCTGATGGGAAACAACTCAAAGCAAAACCTTTTTACTGCACACACGTATTGCAAAAATTGTGTTAATGAGCCTAAATACATTTATGGTACATATAGGGCAGCATGATATTGGAACAGCACATTTAATTTATAACTCCATGCAAAATCCTTCAACGATTCTACCATATTTGCATTTGTATGAATCTCAGCTGCAGCAAACAAAGCGCTTATTTTTTCTCTAAGTTGCTCAACAAATGACAAGACTATGGCACAGCTCTTCAACTGTGCATAGGTAGACTGAGCAGAAATAGAAAACCTCAATTTAACACCACTTCTTGTTATCATCCTGTAGTGAGGTACTTAGTGTGTTGGTGTTTCGCCATACTTAAAGCACCACAGGGGTAACAATCAAACAAAGAGTTTCCACAAAATACAATGTGTAGAAGCTGATGCACTGGAATAACGGCGTGCCATCATACTATTTAAATTATCCTAAGCACAGGAAGAATACAGAGACACTATTTCTTATTTTCAAATGGTTACCCTGAGAATAGTGACAAAAAAATCACACTCTCAATTCTGAGTGAGAAATGTGAGATTCTCATCAGGAACTGTGCAGCCCTAACACACAGATATGTGCATACACACAGCTGCACTTCTGTAATGAATACACAGCGGCAGAAAGGGAGATTACACTGACAGTTTTTCCATGCTAAATCTCTTTACTGCAGCCCCCGGTGAGATAAATATAGACACAACTTGGTAGCTCTCATTTTCTGTTTTTTCTCTTTTTCTCTCTCTCTCTCTCTCAGACTTCAAAGTCTACATTTCTACAATCAATCATTTGATGACTTTGTGATGGTGTCTGCCAGCACCGCCCATGTTAAAAAGGGCTAATGCTGTCAATGCCTGAAGACATACACTATGGAATGATAAAAATAACTGCAAGACTATGAGAAAAAGTCCAAGAGCCACAAGGTACTTGTTTAACTACTGACACACATGCCATACTGTGCTCCTTTGATTTCTACATACCATAGCTAGTAAGCTAAGCTAACTTTTTAATGAACAAGTACCACCTTCTTGCCAAAGCAGAGAGCAAATAGCTCATGGATTATTTGAAAAATGACAAAGGGACTCCCCTAAAATCCACCTGCCTGGGTGTTTGATGTCCACTAGCTATCCAAAGTCTATGAAAGCACATAGCCAGTTTCAAAGTATTCAAATGCACTGGTAGCAAAGCAGGTGGCGGATCTGAAGTGTCAGCAGCTCTGGCCACTGCTTTTCACCACCATGGGAATTGTTTGCAATGCCGTCTTTTCTGTTCCAAGGCCAATTCTGCAGTCTGACTATATTTGGAGACCAGCTGGTCTGCAAGACCAACTAAACTTCATCTCCTCTCCCTATACATTTGAAGGACTGCAACTGCTTGCTCATATTTTCTTACAATGCGTCTTTCTTACCAGCTCTCCAATTCAAAGAACTCTTCACAATGAGAGTGTTGTTCCAAACATGTGCTGAAATACACAAAGCAATATATTGTACACGTCTACAGTGAATTGAGATGTGTCAACCTTAGTATGTGCTGTATGCATACATTCACTATGTGCACAAATTAATGTGTGTATCTGTAGCAAAATCTGGTCCATACAGAGCAGCCAACTCCGTAACATTCTGAGTGTTCACTGACATAACTTCATCTGCTATTCAGAATATGTGGTGGTCATGTAACCATGCTTTAAAGAATTTCTGTCAAGCACTTTGCTAGTAAGCATAACATTTTGTGCTTGATTCATAGCACACTGAACTGAAATCAACTCAAGTGGTAACTACATATTCCACCAATACATGAGTTTTATGAGTGCAAGCACTGTGTATGATTTTGAGATTCCATGCTCTTCCAGACTGATGTGGTGTTTACAACTCAAGTGCAAACTCTGATGAGGAAGGGTGACCACCATTGCTATTGTTTAGTATTTTCATATTTCACATAATGTTGCTGAAAAGCAGCAAAAAATAAGTCATGATTTTTGAAGTCTTGTGGTGTCTATTTTTGTATACAGCTGTCTAGCAATGGTGTTGTCATGACTGCAAGCATGTTGTGTCTTCAACTTCCCATGTTGAAAGCATGTAGACAAGTAAGTGATGCCCACAGATCTGGACAACAATTACTGGTAATAATGAAAAGCTGATATATTTTTAGCACACAGATGGTCACCTGCTAAAAATAAAAAGCTTAATATTATATTTGATCGCAATGCCTGAGCTTTTTTTAATAGCTATAGACAGATAATATAAACAGAAAAAAATTGAGACTTTGCTATATTTGTCTGAAGGAAACCCTCCCAAGAGCTACTGCAAACAAAACACTCACTCCTACAATGTACCTGGGGGGATGTTAAATGTTTCAATATTGCTATGTTTCCTATAAAAAGCACAAACTGCAGTAAGACACAATTAACTGAGAAGCCCTGTGGCAAAAAAAAAACCCCAACAGCATCGCTTGTCCTTTCAAGTCTAAAGTCTAAAAGTAGGTGTTGCAGTAAAGGAAAGAGGATCCATGGCCTCAGTCATTTCTCTCCTGGCTGACTGACCCGGGACTACAGCGGAACAGTGATCAACGATCACAACTGTTGACCAGGGACGAAAGGGTGTGGGGTGGGGGTGTTACCAAGGCAACAGAGACATTGTGTTAAACATTCCCGTCACGGTGATTGAAGAGTGTCTGTATGCAGGAATGAGCTGCACCAATATGCGTCTTTGTATGTGACAGTAAGCTGCAGCTTGACAAGAAAGTGCTTGAAGACGATTAATTCTCCTGTTGTGGTCTGTGTGTGTGTGTGTGAGCGTTACGTGCACTGGGTACATACAGCATATAACTGTTTTGTATTGGAGCATGTCTGTTGTATTTGGACTGCACAATGTAGTGCTTTCCTAGTGTTACTGACCACTCAGAGAGCTTTCACACTACATTGTCACATTCACCCATTCACACACACAATCACACACTGGTGGCCGAGGCTCCCGTACAAGGTGCCATCTGCTACTCAGTAATCATTCACGCGCACTCACACTCCGATGACGCAGCATCGGGAGCAATTTGGGGTTCAGTATCTTGTCCAAGGATACTTCGACAGCTGGGGATTGAACCGTTGACCTTCCAATTACAGAACGACCCGACTGTATACCATGTCCTTGCATTATGCACTGAGACTGCCTGTTGTGACCATTAAGCTGTTTATGTGATCATACTCATTTTGTGTGTGTGTTGAGCACTGTCTGTGTCTGTGTGTGTGTGTGTGTGTGTTATAGTAAGTGCGTCTGAGTATATATGTCACTATTGTATCTTCTGTTCTCCCTCTCTCTGGCAAAGCAGGAAAGGACGGCCGCTAAATTACAAATGTAATGACAGGGCCAGCTGTGCAGCATTTTGTAACATGAATCACACATCACAACCAGCTCACCTTTCCTGTTTTTGTCTGCCTTGTATTACAGCATTAAAAAAATACTGGAAGTGGTGGTGAAGTCTGCCAAGAAACTGGTATTGTTTTGCCAGAAGACTTAAAAGAATGGTAAGGATCACTGATAAGGAAGACATGATCCAGATTCAGTTTTTTTGTGCTGAAATTAAATTACTACTAACAGACTGGGGGACCCTGATATATTAAATTCTACTTTAAAGGGTAACTTGGGTATTTTTCAACCTGGTCCCTGTTTTCCCAGGTTTTTGTGTTTACATGACTGATGGTAACAAACATTTCCGAAAGTGGACTATTATTAAGCAATAGGGCTGCAGTCACATGTGGGTGGGTGGGAGGGTGACCCTGGAGTGAAGGGTGAGCAATGTGTTGTTTGTTGTGTTAACGGGTTGAAAAAAATACAATTTCAAAAAATGTAAGATTTCTATTTTGCAATTAATATTTGTATTGTATATGATATGCTTTGAAGTCTGTTTAATAAACAGATTTTATGAAAGAAAAAAAGAGGGCTGCAGTTGGTAGCCAAGAAAAAGGCTGCAATGTAAACACTCAGGGCAATATGCACTGTCAATGTGTGTCTACTAAAAGTGTTTGTTGTTACCACTGACAGATTCAGATTGTTATTCTTGGTGTCTGACAACAATATGTAAAAGATCCTGGCAGAGATAAACTTTTTAAAGAGTAAAGCTCTGTGTTTAACCAGAAGCAGCCTTGAAATTGCCATCGCCAAACCCACCAGACTCATTTTAAACAGTGACAGTGACTTTATCGTTGTAAAACACACTTCAATTTATGTAGACAGAAACAAAGCAAAGATCATAAAAACAGTCTTGGTTTGTCGTTCCATTGTTCCAATAATCATCAACTCTGATTTGGTTGAAATAAACCCTTAATTTACCCAGTTAGATGTTAAAAATAAGCTGGCCCTCTACAAACTAAAATTACAGTTTATGTAAATTGAGTCAGGCCGGTTTGGGTTAGCAATTTTGTAGCTGTTTCTGGTTAAACAAAAATGATCTTACTTGTCAGACACTTAAGATAATAACATGAGCCTGTCAGTGGCAAAAACAAGCATTTTTTGTGGACCCCACTGATGGTGTAAACATGCCCTGAGTGGTTACATTGCAGCCTGTTTCATGGCTGCAGCGCTTTCGCTCAATACTGGACCAATTTTTAAAAAACATCGTTCCCACAAGTCACTTATACACAAACAATGTAAAAATAGGGTCAAGGTTAAAAAATACAGGAGATGCCTATCAGCATGTCTCACCAGTGAACTTTGGCCTTTGTCTGTTTCACTCTTCCTGGTACCAAAAAGTTATGATCAGAGTTTCCAATTCCATGTTTCAGTCTAAAAATCCAACTTTCTTGGAACTTTTTTTAGTTTCCTTCCACATAATTAACTAAAACATTTCTTTACATCTATGGACTTTGGATCTATGATGTGTGTGAGTGTGTGTGTCCCTCTCTCCCACTCTGCAACACAAAGGGGCAGATTCACAGCACACGTAGCAACAGGCCCTGATTGGCTGAGAGGCCTTAGTACAGTTTGAGCTGAGGAGAACCCTTCCTCTGTTTTGTGAACTCAGCTGCTATTATTCTCCCACTGCCAGCTAACACACACTTGACCCAGACTGACACACCACCTTGCCCTCTCTCTCACACCCGTCATTGTTGGCCATGAAGAAAGCTGTTGTTTGGAACCGGAGCGACTTGCATACTAGTGAAGTCACATGGTAAACAAGCTCAGAGGCTCTGGAAAAAATAATTCATCTTGAGGCATAAACATTTAATAGACTAAACTCATCTCAGCTGATGTGGAAAAAGCAATTCTAAGGCTCTAACTGACCGAGGACCTGATTAAAGAGAGAAGCTGTGTGCTACATCTAACAATTAGTACTTCTTTGACTAGTCCTTGTCTCCATGTTTACCCTTATAGTAGGTAAAACTGTTCAAAAAATCCCTGTATAGTTTTTTAACATGTTTTTTTTGTAATATAGTATATGAGTAGCATTAATAGGTAATCTAGTTTAAACACATACTTACTTCCTGCAGAGAACTTTTGTTGAGTCCATGAACACAAACCCCCCTTAAATCATGTATGCTGTTCAGCTTTCTTACAGTATTAGGTCAGTTCTGTCTGATGAAAGCACCAGTAACAATGGCAGCCTATCACAATTAGGTAACCATGGTTGAAGGAGTGCCAGGAGCCTGCAGGATTTCATTGCAACCAGACACTCTGCCAGCTGATTTCAGTGAGAAGCACACCTTTAACCCTTTGAAACCTGAGCAAATTGGCCTTATTCCTTTCAAGAACACAAGAAGGCACTGACTAACTTTACAAGAAATTACCCAAAATAATGGCGAGAAATTTGTTAAAATGACAAAAAATAACCTTAAGATCTGTCAAAAAGAAAAGTCAAATACAAACAAAAAATAACCTGAAAAGAAGTGATGAAAAAAACTTTTTACAGACTTTTTTCTATAACATAATTTTAAATATACAGTTATTAGTACAATTTTCTGGGCTTTTTTGCCCCCTAGATTTCTATTAATTTTCTCTCTTTCCTTTTTTGGGTGATTTTTCTTGTTACCTTTTACTAATTTCTTGCAATTTGTGGAACATTTCTTGCCAAGTTGCTTATTGTCTTTTTCCCCATGCTTTTAAAGCAAAGCAAATCAATTTGCTCTGGTTTCAAAGGTTTTAATGCTTGTGAAAGGTGTCAGAATGCAAGAAAACTGATGTCGATCCAGGTTTCAAAGGGTTAACTAGGCTAGGTAAAGGTTGGCAAAATCAGCTGATATAGCATGTGAATTAGATGAACTGCAAACTCTCTGCCAGCTACTGACCACAACGGTGTAATGTAACCCTGCTGAGACATCCTCGCTAAGTAATGAGATACAGTAGGCTTTCTTCATCTTCAACAACCATAGCAACTGCAGTCCTTGAGTAAGGTACTTACAGGGCTTATTATTCAGATGAGTTACCTGAGGGCTAAAAGAGGAAGACTGGTTGCACTGGGCAGCTTCCAGGTGTGAATGCATTAGGCCAAGAAAATGTCAAGCAGAGTGAAGCTGAAAATCATGTGTGCTGATCTATGTATACCTAATGAGGTAGGCACACTTGTGGCTAAAGGGGACTAAAGAGCTTATCATGTGTAACATTTACTTGTTCATCGCACCTCTCTCTCCTAATCACACATTTCATCTTTCCTCAAAGGCCAGAAAAAAAGATTTTGCAGTGACCTAAGTTTTGTTGTGCCCTCCTCAGTGCCCTTTTTGACCTTTTCCTGCGCAAGCTGTAGTTAGGCCCCCTAAGCCTGTTATTCAGGCAAGAGTGGTCCTTTGCAAACTCATTGTCTAACTAACACCTGTTATGTAACGTGGAATGGAGTGACTACTGGTCAAGGTGGGCAAAGTGGGAACTACCAAGCCCTGGTAGAGCCAATAATCGTGCAGTCCTGCCTGATCTCACCTTAACAATATATACTCCAAGTACAACCTTTTACATTTTTATTTTAGAGAAATGCCACAAAGAAGTGAATGCTCATCACAATTTCAGGTGCATTGGTAAGAAGGTGAAAACAGCCCCCCCAGGAAAACAGATCAGGCTGGCTTGCTATTTTCCCTAGTGGCCACTCACTGTACTGCAGCAAAAAAAATCCTCTAAGCCCAAAAGCATTTGCCTTTGTGTTTGGTGAGCAGTTCCATTAGACTGAACAGATGCCATCTTGGGGTCCACTATCTAGTTATTATCATGCACCTATAGGTGAAAACAACACCAAGATTTCGTCATGAGGACGAAAATGTGAAAGTTACAATTTTGAAAATCCCCGTGATTCTCTTTGGCAGCACCTTTGGTGATGAGTGGCATTTTCAGGTGTGTTTTTCAATTTCACTTCCCAGAGATCCTAATAGTGTTGCCTGCGTGACATAATTCCTTTTTTTCTTTGTTCGTTTGGGTGTAGAAACTATTTACTCTTAACGCTGGCAGTGACCAGAAAAAAACTCTACACTTCTTCACACACAACAAGAGAGTTGAAGGGGCTACCTTGCTGCTCCCGCACTCTCTGGCAGACCAACCACTGCAGGAAAAAAGCATCACTAACTATATGCAACTTGGGTTTTTTTCTGGGATTTTTGTCACAGACACCCAGTTCGTAACAGAGTGGTGTAGGAATGAGTCCTAAAACCCAGAAATGAGTTAGCATTTTAGCACTCATGGTTCCATTACCTCAAAGTCAATGCATTTTTGTTTAGATGCCTAAAAATATTTCAGTGGTCTGTAGTTAACGCAAGCTTAAAAGACTTTCACTGGTCGGTCTACAATATAAATTTGTCAGTAAATACCTAACTCGGAAATATTTGCAGCCCTGACATGTCTTAAAATGTCATAACATTTCTTAACAAGTGGCTAAATGAGACTACAGAACATCAAACACAGCCATGCAGCCTTACTGTGATGGCAACCTAAAAAGTCATGCATCTGTGGTGTTTTTCATTTATAGTATAACATTAGCTTTTTACCTCTGGCGATTACACTTATGCTTAAAACAACATAAAAGTGGTGCTCATTTGTGAAGATTACTTCTCTGAAAAAAATGTGCATACAAGTATCATGAATGTGTTTGCCACATGTTCTGCATTTTTACTTAATTTAACTGTGCACATGGATGGGTCTCCTCGAATGGCCATATCTGGCACTAAATCTTAACTACAACAGTTTCAATTTCAGCAAGTTGATGGGTGGTATCTACAGGACACTAGGGCAGTAGGACAAACCAGCGTCTCCCTGTAATCAAAACCAACATGAATGCGCAGGCATTTGACCTCTCCTGTGCTGCCGATGCCAATTTTTGGAAACAGGAGTCTGAATTGAGCAACCCGAGCAGTGTAGCTCCAAGGGCCACATGAAAAAGTGTGTCAGCTGTGTCACGGGCAGATCGAGGTGGTTGGCGACTGGAATTAACTGCTTGGGACAAAAAAGATATAGGAAAAACTCTGGACTTGTCTAGGGAAAAAAATGCTCACCTTACTTTCTGTAAAGCCGTACTGAATGATTAATCTGCCACAGAGGGCCATCAAACAGCTTTTGTTCACCTTCTCTCTTTCTGGGTGCATCTCACCTTTCATTAGTAAATTACACTCAGGGTTCCCACATTTTTTTGGACAAAATTTTAAATTTTTTTCCATGACTTTTAAAGGGATCATGATATATTTTTGCTAAACATTCCTGATGTTTTACAAACATATTAGATTCAAACTCTGTTCAAACATAATTTCAGGTAGCTGACATACTTGAGGGCAGAGCTGACATGCTGGGAGAAAATGGAGAAACACACATGATGGCAAACAAAACGCTGTCACACATACAGTAGATGCGTATTAGAGCTGCTTTACATCGGCAGCTACAGAAAATAACTTTGCAGTTACGTTACATTAAGATGGAAGATTACTGTAAGAATTTAATTATGCACAACAAAATGTCATGACTTTTCAAAAACTGCCAATGATCTTGACAGTGACAGTGAAAATGTAACTGTGAAATGAAATTCCATGACTTTTCCAGGTTTTCCCATGACTGTGGGAACCCTGCATTCTTCATTAACTTGTCATTTTATTGCCTTGTTTTGACAGGATTTGTTAAACGCAAAGATAAAACTCCCTGCCCCTCAAATTCAAACACCGATTAACAACATGTTCTAACATCAAAAAATAAAAACCTAGCCACAAAAAATCATCTGAAGAACATTAACCCAGTTAAACAGGACAGACTGACTGTCAGCAGGTTCACTGTGAGGATGAAGCAATACTGGAGGTGATGGGGGAATAACCTCACTCAATATGGAGGCTGGTTGTTTGCCTCAAAGTGATGAGATGAGGCAATGGAGAAAAGGAAAGGGGATAGGCGTGATGAGTCTCAAATTAACTTAACCTCACACTCTTGTTAATAAACAATGTGCTTAACGCCTCCACAATGAGCCCCTGAGGTACTCTCAGTGAACACAGACTGGGAGAGTGTGGATGTGTAACCACGATTCTATTACCTTAAAGGAATACTTCACGTTAGAGTTAGATAGTATCGCTCCATGAGGATTACCAGTTTGTATTTTATTTCTCTTGATTAATCAGTAACAGTGATAACCTCCAGTTTCAATGTACTGATTCACAAGTCATAGAAAATGTCTTCGACCAAACTTTCTTTTTTTTCTTTTTCCATTGTCATGCTGTTTCTAGGTATTTAAAATCTATATAATATATAATGATCCTTTAGTACTAGACCACAACAGCACATTGTCAGCATGGGAACACAGAAACTGATGAGGTGTGAGTCAGTGCTGTGTATGACCCTGCTTCAAAGTGCTGGCTTGCATAACACACTTTGCAACCAACAATGTCTGGTGTCTGGTAACAAACTTGAAAAGCTGAAAAGAAATCAACCCTCTAGATTATCTGTCAATGTCAACTTTAACCAGTTGTAGAAAATCAGTGATGACAAGGCACTCATTTCTTTATTTCTTCATTAATCCTTTGAAACCTGAGCAAATTGGCTTGAGTTCTTCCAAAAACATGGGAGGAAGGCAATGAGCAACTTTACAAGAAATGACCCACAAAATTAGCAAGAAAACTGCCTAAAAATTAGCAAGAAAAGTAAAAAAAAAACAAAAAACAAACAAAAACAAACAAGGAAATTATCCAAAAAAAAAGTACTGAAAAAAAACTATATATTATGTTAATCCTTTTGAGTTTACAATTCAAATAATCATAGATTTAGTTTCTGGACATTGTACCCTATTTTCTTTGGTTGTTGTTTTTTTTTTTTTGTAATTTTCGAATATTCTTTTTTTCTCCCTTTCTCTCCTAATTTAACATCAATTTTCAGGTTGTTTTCTTGTCACCTTTTTACCAAGTTCTTGCAGTTTGCTCTTTGCCTTTTCCCCCGTGTTTGTGAAGAGAATTAAACCTTTTTTTCCAAATTCTTAAAAATAAAATACTTAAGAAAGGCATCTAATTGCAGCACAAGAAAAACTAATGTTGATTCATGTTTCAAAGGATTGATTTAAAATGCATTCTGTTACTGTTATAACCTACAAAAACTAGTGAGAGCTTCATATTTTTAATGTCTTCATCTTGCAATCAACAGTTGCAGTTACACGGACAATATTTCCTCACTTTGATTGAAAACATTCTGATCAAAAATTTCAACTTAACCATTTACTTGAATGCTAAAAAAAGGTTTTACAATAATATATGTGTTTACATGTACTAAAAGGTTCCACCAGCTAATATTATTTAGTGGTTATTAATGTTAGTTTGCATGTCATATGCAGACTATCAGAAGATATTACAATTTACCAGAGTTCCCTCTCATATGCAGGTTACTGGTAACGACAGACGATTGTTAGGTCCAGTGGCAATTCAGCCTGTAGCAACAATGTTACATAAGGTTTTAAAATCAAATCATTGTTTTAATAGTAGAGCATTACTTTTTAAAAAAATGTATGAACTATTTTCAGTCAGAATTAACAAAAGGAGGCTTGTAGAAACAGCAATTGTGACATGACTGCACGTGCACTAGCTACATCACCAAATGTTAGCCCATATGGGGCAAACACGCAGTGAGATGTCATTTATTCCAACCAGAGAGAAATTACCTAATTTAGCTTTTATATAGTCTTTAAGCATTAATATTTCCCTATTAAATAGATTATCAAAAGGTTTACACCACCCCTTGCAACCTGACTGTAACTTCATATTGACTAGGCGGGATCTGGCCAGGCTCTTCTGATTGGATGGTTACATGAGGCATTTTTTTTGTCTGTCTGGATTATCTCTGTGAGCGGAATATTAGAGGCCATGTAAACACACCAATTAAGAATACATGTATGTATCAGCACTGATATATGAGTCGGGTCCATCCATCACCTATATTCATTCTTGTGTTTTAGATTGTAAGTCAACCTAGCTCTATTTCTGTCAATATGCTTTTTGTCAAGATATTATCAGCAGATAGTGGTGGTGGAGGTGTTAAGTGCTGAGGTGTTACAGTAGTCAAAGTCTATGCAATGTGACTCAGTGGACGAGAGAAAAGGATAGGGAAAGGAAGACAGGAGAAGTAAAAGAAGACCATTGGAGCGAGGAGTGGGTATGTTAATTCACTACAAGGTCAGAGAGGACAACATAATTGCCTGAACAAGGTCTCCCCTGCTTACAAATCTAGCAGAATAACAAAATAATCACACATTGCCTGACATAATCCTGCATAAACACAGCTTAGAGAAAGGGGAGGCTGTCATTTTAGTTTCTCAGTTATAAAAATAACAAATATGGTGGAGGCATGTTAAAGAAATGCGTGAATGCTTGGATGTTTTTATAGTAAGTGATTTCTGTGTAAAGCAGAACTTGCACTGATATATTGATGGGATTAATAGTAGAGTAAAATGAAGAATGCTGTATATAGGGCACCAGGAATTAATAGTTTATGGAAATGAATACCCTATACTACAAGTTATTGAGTTTCAGCCACTTCGTTTACATCAGAAGCATATTTTTCTCACCATCTTCAGCATTAACCTAAAAGCCTATATGCAGAGTGAGGACACTACTGGCCTTATATCATTTTAGCTACTTTTTCAAACCCACAGATTGACACCTTGAAGAGGAAGCACAAATCTATAACCAAAGACAAACAAAATATGCTTAAGACAGACCTATAAAGTCACAGGAACGGATTTTGTCCCACCACAACACCACCCCTACCAGGACAAAAACACCAGGTCCAGATGGCTCTTCCTGTTCCAGCAGAGCTGACTTCTGGTTGGCTATGAGGAGCCACGGGGGCGGGAGGACGTGACGAACACACAGGCGATGACATCACTGGCTCAGTGGCACCCTGGCAGCAGAAATATGACCCATGCTGCTACTTTCAGCTTTAGCCAGTCCAGCACTAAGTCTGGATGGTGTATTTATGTGTGTCCTTACAGCTTGTTAACACTGAGCCTTCGTACGGAGTAGCAGTACTAAATATGTACACCCGCTTTTATGTCTCTGCTTGCGGATACAGCTCAATATGACTTTGGTGACTTTAGGCATTAAGCCATGGCTATATATATATCCACACAGGGTAACTGCACTTGTGTAAAGGGTTGGTGTGTTAAATAAAAAGGCTCCAGCATTATGTAAGAGCATTGCTGGACTGGGAGGACTGGGCGCCCAATCCCATATAGTGGCCCAGGCAAAGCTAGGCTACTTACAGTCAAACCTGTCACAACAGCATTGATTTAGGCTGATTACTCCGGGGGCCGGGATAGTAATTCACAGCTCAATGCCTACCTAGTATTTGTATTCATTGCGAAAGGCAGCTCTGAATCTCGCTGTACAATGGGGAGTCCAATATCCATGTTCAGTGCAGCTGGGTCAGCAAATGGCATTGGTGTTGTATTGAAAAGGCAATACGGTGAAACACTTAAACTAGTTGATTAAATGAATATCTAATGTAAGACTGTGTATGTGTAAACAGGAATATCTACAGTTAAGAAAAAAAACCAAAAACAATCGGATCTTTTAAATTAATCAAAAGTCATCCTTTTCAATGCATGTATTTGTGTTGTGTTTAGCTTCCAATTGTTAACCTTGCAACAATAAGTGATGAAAAATGACACGATGTGTTTTGATACCAAAAAAGACAGCACTACGGACCAGTGCCAGTTTTGGTATAGCAAAAATCCTTGAAAACAGAGACTCGGAAATAAATGAGTCAATCAAGGAAGGGGGGGGGGGGATTCCAACTGTGTGTGAGGAGTAAAACAGAAGAGAGCACCTGTTATGGCTGCCTCCTGCTATGGGGTAAATCACTGCTGAGGAGGAGGCAAAGACAACACAGGAGTAGACAGGTGCTGTACGGGACAAGAGTGTATGTCGCTCTGGGTTATCTCGATCTCTCGTCAGTGAGAGTGTATACTCTGATCCACTGGCATGTGGCTGGGACATCTCAGGGCAGCTGTAATCTGGCTGAGCACGCGGCAGAAGGCAGGCAGTGAAGTAAGTTGGGTGAGGGCTGGTGGTGGACTCATATTCAACTCCCCTCTTAAAGGACTAATGACTCCAAACAGGAAGCACCACCACCCAAACACACCAAATAACATTAGAGACAGCAGGAGCACAGCGCTGAGGCTTGCCAGCTGACTGAATTTCTCCAACATGACTAGCTCTGAGGTCACCACTCTGTTGTTTAATGTGCGTCTGAAAGGGGGAGAGATGGAGAGCTGTGGTTGAGGGCATAAAGGAGGAAGCACTCTTTCACCATTCTCAGCTCTTTGCTCATACATTTCATCATATGACCTCATATCACAATGCAAAGCCTGTTTTATTTATAATGTCCCTTCAGTGGTTCGGTTGTAAAGAGGACCGCAGTTGAGCAAAACAGCTTATTTTTATTGTGTAAACAATTCCAATGTGGTTTTTAAATACACTTCTGCATGTGGAGATGTGCGCACAAAAACAAAGTTATGTCTTCAAGGACACAAGTAAAACTCAGCTATAACAGTCAAAACTGTAGCTGAAACAGTTTGAAACCCGACCCAGCAGGCCACGTTTTACCCGACTGGTGTAAACAGGTCCTGAGTTTTCCATACTGCTCTTTATAGAACCTGTAAAAGCTGTCAGTTGAGGCACATGGTTCAACAGTACAACGCTTATTAGGGCCAATAGCAAATGGTTTGTGTACTCCCTGCTATACTCACTCTCTCCTCACACCCGCATGCACTCACTCACACACACACGCCATCCTGACTCACAGCTCAACTCGAAAAAACAAAGGGGGCAGATGACTCTGGTTAGGCCCCTGAGCAAAACACAAGTGCCATGGTGAGGAACTCCTCCCAGTAGTTAATAAACTCATGACAACCGCGCTGCTACAGATTACATCGAACATTTTACAAGAAAAGTTAATCACTAATTACGCTCGAGAGATGTAGCAGTGGTGTCAAAAAAATCTGATTATTGTTACATTTTGATACTGAATATTGTTAACAGTTTCAATAATTACTTTCCTCAGTTTCGATACTCCAGTATCTTTCTCGCTCTCTTGTTGTTTAGGCTTACTACAGTCATTCAGCTGTTCTCTGCTACTAATCACAAAAATACAAGTACTTTTACTACAAATTTTGAATCGTATGCCCTCAGCGTCAATTTTCCCTGTGGTATTGGAAATGGTATTGAATACTGATATTCTTTTAGGTGTCAAAATTAGAAATTCTATAGTCGTGGCAACACTAATACGTAGAGCTCTTCCTTTGATCTTTAACATGAAATCTTCCAGTTTCCCCCCTACTTTGAGCAACAGAGAACAGTCAGCTTTGGTGTGGCTGTGGCAACACCTGCTTTTGTTGATAAACTTGCTAAAGTTTTTCTTTCTCCCTCCTCATCCCCATCGCTCTCGTCTCCCACGGGGTGCACTCTCCGCTTGAGTATGACTACCTCTTCCTCCATCATCCTCACCATGGTCTCCTGAACATTCAGGTCGTAGTCACCCCGGTAGCGTGGGTTCATGAATATTACCTTGCGCATAAGGTCTGAGCTTGCTTCTGGCAGAGCTTTGCGCTACAACTCTGCTACTGCTGTTGAACAGACACATAATTTTAGCCTCCACGGTCTAAATATTGATAACAAGCTTAGTATTTTACAAATGAAAGGTTTTGTATTTTATGAATGTATACATGAAAATGAACTAAATAGGTTTTTATTTCTAGTAATGTAAAGAGTGTGCAATCCGTGTAAGCCCGAATAATGTGTAACCCTCCGTGTAAGACCGAGTAATACCATGTAACACTGAGTAACACCGACTCACGCAGCAGGTCCCCTTCCTTTATCACAAAAGCATGACTCACAAAGAGATGCTGCATGAACATGAAAAAATTCTGTTCATCTGAAGTCTAGATTCTTTGTTTTTAAAAGGAGCTGAGGTCTTTGAAGAGCTAGATTGTAGTTTTCTTTGAAAACCAATGGGTTCCGGACTCATATAAGTGCTCCTCTTTGTTTTTCAATTCTTAAATTCATCACGGTATTGATCCAGTTAGGACCATTCTTACATGTCCAAGATTATATAAGGCTGTAATTAGACATTACTTCCTAATGTATGTGAGAGGCTGGGAGCATTCATACACAAATATAATTACACAGTTTTGTAAAATTGTGGTGTTAAAGCAGTGACTAAGAAACTTAATTTGGATTGGTCACATGGGATTGATGTGGAATATGTTTACTGAGGACAACCGCAGCAGAGATACAAATTTGATATGCTGGATTTGAGCATCACCACTTCGCATAGTCCTGTCTCAAGGTGCTAATAGTGGCGCAAGAGCCATGGTATGGCAGGTTGCAGCCTGAATCGACCTCATCACCCACCACAGGTCTTGGCTTGACTTTTCGCACCCACCTGATCAGAGGTCATAGCCCATGATAGAAGTGTTATTGTTCGATGGACATGTCTGGACTTGTTCAGGTCTCCCCTTCAAACTCTTTATTGCTGGGCTCTCCTACCCTCAATCCAGCACCAGAACAGGGAAACTGCCTGCCTGTGTAAACAGCCTCTCTCACCACTGCAGGCCCTTTACTCTGAGAGCAGGGAGAAGAGAGAGGCAAAACAAGGAAGGCGTGTGGGCTACACGCAATCTGGTATCTCCACCACAGGAACGGTACAGTATGTGCCAAATAACAATAGCCCCATCGTGTCTGCCAGTCAAACAGGGAGCAATTGCTGTAGAGCCGCTTCTACTGGCACAAGCTGTCATAATTAGAACATGACAGTGAGTGAGCCAACCTAACATGATGACAATCCACGAAGTGTGAGGAACAAACTCACTGTAGTAATGTGCCTCAGGCCAGCGGTTCTCAGTCTTAATGGCTGATACAAAGCAGGTGTATTATGTATTTGGTTAAAATCACCTAAATATCCTCAATTTGAGTTGTGTCCCAACATACTAGGGCTAAAAATCTTATAACGATTAAAATGTTCATGTTGATCCATAATCAACTACCAAAAAAGTCAAATGATAATTTCTTTTAAGTTTAAAGGCTGATTTTTGCTCCTGAGTGAAAGCTGAAGAAACCATACTGTAGTTAAAACAATTATTTGTTGTCAGAACATGACAACATTTTCCGTTGAACATGTCACAAATCTGAAGTAAATTAAAACAACTATATTAAAAAAATAAAGTTATGAAATAAACTAATAAAAATAGACATAGAGATCTTAATTCAGGTCAGCAGTATGTCAAACTATTTGGACAAACATTTTAAAATTTCTGTGTTCAAGTTGACATTGTAAACAGAATAAATAAACAAGACAAAAATCTGAACTGAGGACAGCACTTTGTGCACAAGCTTTACATCCACAGTATTGATTGCTGCCGTTTCTCAATCAAAGAATAACAAAAGACGGACTTTGATGATGACTTGAAGTAGCAATGAAAGTCTGTCTGATGTGACTGAGGCACAAATCATGTTTACAGACGAGCAAATGTACAAATATTTAATTCACATTCACATCGGTCACGTTAAGTCATATCATTTTATGTAGCTGGTTAGTCAGTCATATTAACTTGCTGACTTACCATCAGCATTAGATGAGTAAACTATACAGCTACTGTGATGAGGCGAATTCAAGCACAATGCAATGTTATCCACAGTCCAAGCAACAATGTGAAAAACAACTTTGCATGGGTTGAATGTTGTTTTAAAGTTACAGTGTTGTCATGCATTACCACCCATATGGGCCTATAGTTGGTTTAATTATACTGAGGATTTATCAAAAATGTATTATATCGCTATCAAGAAAAATTATCTTGAGATAATTATAGTTAGCGCTTTATCGCCCAGCCCTAAAACATATATCAGCAGCATTGCTTTTCACGGTTCACCCAGCATGCTGTGCTGCATTATTAGGCTATAATTACACACTTCAGTGTCAGGTAGTGTGCCCTTTACTCGGGACAGTCACACCACACAGATGTCTGGGTCAGAGCTTCTATATAAAGGCTTAGGCTTCTACAGGCAAGGCAAGGCTAGGGTTAAAAGTCTAGGCCCATATAGGGCTCATGTTTACTGTGTGTTGTGGTGTCTCATTACCACCATATTGTGCTTGAAGGAAAATCCCACTCAGGCCAGTCAGCAGCCCGACTGCAGTTTCATAACCTATGCAAAAACACAGTCTATCCCTGATTGACTGCAGCTAATCTCATCATGACTGAGGACAGTAGCCCTTCACTGCTTCCAAGTATGGTGCTATTGTGTTGTTGACGACAGATAGAGTCAGCTGTTACCCTGGATCACAAACAACCCAGTACAATCAATCACAAAGTGAATAGTTTAGCTTATGCAACAAGGAGTTTATACAACACCTGACATCAATATGTCAGGGCTGGGATTAACATACTAGGTTACCCTTTATAAATTAATGCAATAATAAAATTAGCATAATCACACTGAAACAAACAAGGGTGTCCCCTCTGTCCCTGTTTTACCTCTTGCTGCAGATACAGCGACATGTAAACAGGTTGCAAAGCATACGGCAGGAGCCTGATTTCCACAACAGGGTGGGTGTCAAGAACATTTTGCAGCAGCCCCGTGCAAGAGACTGTCAAAACAAGAGCTACTGGAAAAGGGAACAGCATTTTGGCATGAGGAGGATCTTGCAGGTTATGTGTTGATGTGGAGGAAATGGGGAGGAAAAGAAACAGCTGACATTGGTGTTAACACCCAAAACTGGAGCAGCAAATGTGTATTGTATTATACACGTCCTTATTGACTGGGGTCAGGCTTTGTTAATTCACATAACCAGTGACCAGGATGACCAGCTGTTACATAATTCCCTGGCCTGATTCTTGTCTCGGGGGAATGGGTACAGTCAGTGCACTGAATCTGGAAATGCACAGCTTTGCCCACACACTGACCATCCACTCTTCATGTGTCTGTGTACTGAAATAAAATACGTGACTGTGTGTTTGTGGTGCTCCACTTACCTCGCTCCGACTTCATGTTGTCCAGTGTCATCAGGTTGCCTTCTCAGTCGTCTCTTTTTCTATCACACACAGCCTTGACAGCAACACAACGGCGTCTGGACCCCCAAACCCTCTGTGACTGAGACCTGCTGTATTAGCTAAGCAATAATATCAGCTGTGAAGCCTGTGTGTTGGTGCCAGCTGCCCCCTATCCAACAACAAAGCATTGCTTTGTTAGCATGCTACTGTACGCTTCCATCGAGTCGCACTGTATTGTCCAACGGACTAACACAAAGACAGCTGATAGCCAGTTTTACTTAGCGTTAGGTAATTGTCAACACGCTTGCTAGCGAGTAACCAACCTCAATACTAGTAATTTAACTAGCTAGCTGGCTACTCTTACAGCTCGTCTCAAATTCCTCCACCTGAACCATAGTTACGTCGCGGTGCATTTCTGTGTCCCCTCTCCTGTAACACTGGCTCCTCGCAGCGACACTCTGCCAAAACTGGGGGGTTGCTAACTCAGCACTGTTAGCCAGATAGCAAAAACTTAACCGTGACTGTTTGGTTAAGCGTCTACTGGTGACGACGACCTCCCCAAACCCCTACTGTAGCGCAGGTAGCTCGACTGAAAACACCGATTCCGACGACTGACGGTCTCGGTACTCTTTTTTTTCTCGCTACGACGTGAACATATTCACAGCATCATTATTCTCACGAAACCTGTGATATCAGACTGAAATACTTTCTATCTATCCACAGCCGTCGAAGCGTCGCCATCTATTTAACGTTTAGAAACGCCACCTGTGCTGACTTCCTTCATTAAAACTTTTCAAACCAACAACAAATAGCCAGGCTCTGGTCCAACGCTTCGTCAACGTTTTCCGCGAGCGTTAACTCGGCAGCACGCGCTGTTTTAACGCTGACATGCCAGCCGACTGCTAAAACTAGAGGACTAGGTCGATATTATTCAGACGAAATGCAGATGAAAGGAACAGTGAGTCCTCCTAGTCGTGATGCTTACAATCTGCCTCCCCTCCTCACTTCCCTCCCCACTGCTTGTCAAAACAGATCAGTGCAGCTCCAGTCACGTGTCCCAACAACAGCCCCAGTCGTCACTTCCCTCTCTGCCAGCCTCGTATGAACTCGCAGCCATAGCAACCGCAAAGTTAGAAGTGGTACCAAAACTTGTGAGGAACACGCGCTCTGTATTGATGAACACAGACTTTAAAAGTAACCCCCCGACCTGAATATACAACGTTACAGTCCTGCAACATCACTGACAATGGACGGCTAAGCGGGGACAAACAAGAGATGGGCTCTGGAAGCTGATTGGTCAGAGGAATTCTGTGCGCGTTCACGTGCGCACGTGAAGGTTCTTTTTTCCCCCGACGTGAACATTTTGTTCTGGCTTGCTTGGCTTGTATGGAGTCAAATATCATGCATGTTTAAGATGATTTTGTTTTTATATTGTTGTACAAAATCTTCTTGACATGCTAAGAGAAGTTAGAACCAAGAGAAGTTCCTGGCAAAAGCCTTAGATATTTTATTCTTAATGAATTAAAAAATGAAATGTTTTTTCTTTTGTGTATTTCATAGAATTAAACGGCCATTTATTTGGTCATAATTATGTTCAGAGGCAGATAAAATTCCTGGAAGCCATACTTTAGTAAAAGTACAGATTTCTTACCAGAAACTGACTTTGGAAGTTAAAGCCACCTATTAGAATATTAGGCCTACTTGAGTAAAAGTATTAAAGTAGGCTGTAGCTGATTGGCTGTAGCTGATTTGCTGTAGCCTACATACGTATCAACAGTAACTTTCTGATATGAAATGTATTTAAGTATTGGAAGTAGAAGTATGAATAAATGCTGTTAACAGAAAAAAAAGCGGTCAGAATGTTGACAGTTATAATGTTTATTTCTTTGTACATGTACACCACCTTCGAAAGGAGTTTGCATTGCACTTATTATAAATGAGATCCTAAATTTAACTGTTTTTGCAAATCAGTGTCAGTTGTACAGTACAACGTCAAATGAGAATGACATCCTAAACTACTACCATCATCTAACTGAGGACAATCATGTTAATGACTTGATATATTGATAAATAACACACAAAAAAGTAACAAAAACAATCTAAAAGCAAATGTTAGGATAAACTTTAATATATGATGTTTAAGAGGAAAAACAAATCTTGAACCAGTGGCTCTGCTCATTTCTTTAAATGCAGGATGTTGTCCATTGTCACTTTTGTACAGATAAAAAGGAACAGAGGGAAAGCTCTTTGTTTTAATCTTTTCTCTGCTTAAACCTCTTGGAACAAAGGCAAAGGCCAAAATGAGGACACTAGAATCAGCTTCACAAATCTGTTTGGCAGCTGCAGTTGCACTTTGTGTGTTACTGGTGTTTGCTACACACAGATAGACTCCATAGAGTGGACTTGGGTGCCTGTTTACTATATTTTTAAATTGTTTTGTACTTCCAACTGTAGATCAAAGGTTGTTTATTTATTTATTATTTTTCATGTATTTTTAAGAAATAGTGCCTGCCAGACTATTTACTGTTAGACTATTTCATTTTAAATTTACTGAGTTTTCCTTCATTTCTGATATCAGAGACAAGTACCATGAGACCATGTAGGCTACAGAAAATTTACAGTAATGCAAAACATCTAGCAAACATCTATTAGATGATGATGATAATGATGATGGGCATCTGCTCAGAAGCAAAGTCAACAAAGCAACTCCATTGTCACTGATTTAAACCAAACAGGTCAAATGAGGCCTTATCAGCCAGTCTGGGATCCTGTGCATAAAAAGTGGGAATTTGGTAAAACTTATATCACATGTATTTTTGTTGTATGTATTCATTCTAGTTTGTAAAAATAAGCAGGCCTAATATCTGTTTAAGATACAAAATTGAGAGATATTGTGAAGTAAATGAAGACCTCTGTGGTTAAGATGCCTTCCAGACCTCAAGGTGGGATGACTCTGCCATCGGTGACTTTTATTCCAATTTTAAAAATGACATGCTTGGTGTGTACCAACCAGCTTTGTAAAGATCAGCCGCTTTGGGCTGCTCTAGTGCCTGAGCTGTAATTTAGTTTTGGTTAATTGTAGTTCTGCAACAAGACAATCACAGCCAAACCTGTAACAACGAGGTATGTTATTTTACGCGTTAAGTGTGAGAAGGGGAATCTGCAACATAGTTAGGACTGTAGTTAGTTTGATGATGTCATTTAGAGATTTAAATCATGGAGCTAACAGTAGCAGCTCCTAGAAAGCTACGACAACGCCCTTGCTGATTTTAAAGAGATATAAGGGCATTTTCTCATTTACAACCGGAAGATAATCATTCATGTGAAGCTCATTTGGGTTCATTATCTGAGCCCATAGCACACAGTGTTCAGTGTAAATGAATCAAACTGTGTTTCAAGCACTGATGTCTTGATTTCAATTGTGGGGAGACAGTTTTCTATCTCTATAGATATTGATTTTACTGTCCAAAATCATTAGATTATTAAATGGATAATTAGATTAATTATTTAAAAAAATATTAAAATAGTGGGTTAGAATTATCATCTTTATTGTGTTTTTTTTTTAGTGTGAATGTTGGTCATTGCAAACAAAGAAGTTCATGTGTTGGGAAAAAAATCATGCCACAGCCCTATCTAGTGGCAGCATACTAGTATTGCAGCAAACAGAGAAAAAATAGAAGAAGAAATACCAGTCATTTAGCCAGGTGCTGGAACTCCCCTGGGTCACTGACTCTTCAATCTTAATTCAAAGTAAGTACAATTGTAAGTAAGAGTGTCCTTCGTCTATGTGTCACTGTGGTGCCTTTATTCAGTGCACTGTGACCCATTTAAAGAGCTGAAAAGCAAACACACAAAATGCTCACAGATGCACACAGAATAGTTTATTGATTTGTAACAGGTGAGAAATGCTTGAGCATTATTTGGCCTTAGAGTTGCAAGGAAAGTGTAGGGATGAAATAAAATGATATGTTGTTATTCACAGAGGCAGAATCATCTTCAGATAATATTCAGTGGGCTAATTGTCTTTGAACATTGTTAAGATATCTTGTTTCTCTGGTGTCATTGCATCCTAAAGGAAAAGTAATTCAGCTTCTTTAACAAATTTGACAAAGTTTTGGTTCAAGCATGGGCCTACACATTTATCCCAAAGTCAAACAGTTTCACCAATATGCTTCCCCTATTAACATGCAAGTTTAATTAATGTAATAAGAATTCATCAAATCATCTTTGGGTTATGGAATACTAACACATGGCCTTATGGGGTTCAGCAAAACAAACAGGGGATACCACGAGCAAAATCCCTTTACTTAGTTTTATTGTTGTTTTCAATCAATGAAATTGCCGATGGGTTGAAGTGCGGATGTCTACGCTTGGCTTGATTAATTTGTGATTCTGTGTAAGAGAAGGTAAAATATATTAGGGTAATGGGTGGATTATGAGACAATGAGCCCTGGCCACAAGGGTTCGTTTTGAGTTTTGAGTCTCTTTGTAGTTGCTTTGCATCTTTTGAAGTTATGTGGTTGTTTTGATACTTGTTGTAGTCATTGTGAGTCTCTTTCTGTCACTTTGCAGGCCTGCGCGTGGTAGGCCCGTTCAGTAATCTATCTATAATTGAAATTAACATAATCTTAATGACTTTGCTGATGTCATGACTTTTCTCATGAATGAGTTATTTAAAACACAACATTATTTGTTATTTGTAATTCTTATCTGACTATTTAAAAAAATCCAATGTTCAGAGGACATGAAATGGTTAAATAAACCTACTCCAACACTAGTCTATATAGCAGTGCAGTGCACTGTCTAGGTTGGTGGTTCCGTTGCCTTTAGAGCTGTCCATATTCCATAGGTCAGCATGTGAATTAATTGCACTGACCCCAAATGACATGACACAGCAATATGTAAAGTGATGACCAAGTTAAAAATAAGTGACACTTTTACAGCTCTGTAAAAACCTATACTTGTAGGTCGAGCCATTTTGAATAAATTCAACTTTAAGTAGGACTATGGTTTAAAATTCAGTAACCCACATTTGATCAATGTTAAGACATTGCTGATTACTTTTACAAGATACTACAATTTTTAATCGTCTATTGATTTAAGCAGCCGAATATAATGTATATATAGTATTAATATGTATAAACGTTTAATGGGACAACATTGATTCAAGATTTTTTACAGGAACATAAGTGTATATATTTTTTGAAGATGGGTGGCCTTCAGTGCACATGAACCCTCTGACCCTGACAGCATGTAAGGATTAATAAACTATCCACTGATCTTCTGAAGCTTCTTGTTATGCAGGTTCCCCTCCAAGACAGACTCATATGCCTGCTTGTCTTGTCCTCTACTTCCTTATCTGATTTGATGTTTTATTGATTCAATTTGCCCATCAGAGAAAAAAAAAGAAAAAAAGGACAAAACCCACACAACAAAAATAAATCAATAACAAGAGCCTTGATTCAGAAGCTGGAAATACCAACAGTTTATTTTCTACTTTTTTGTGACTACAGAAATGTTGAAACATTTTGAACACTGAAAAAAGCTGGATGACATCATCACTTGCTTCTCAATTTTCTTTCCTTTTTTTTCATTTGCTTAGCAATCACAACAGATGATATTGCACGGCACTGAGAAAGCAGTAGCAAAGCCTGGGAAACAGCAATGACAAATCAAGTCATGAGACATGGAGTTATACATCTGAGAGTAACACTGACAGTATTGCCTCTCTGGCACACATGCGCGCACACACAGGCGCTCTCACACACACACACACACACACACACACACACTGAAAACTGAAGAAGCATTGTGAGTTAAGAAGGAAGTCAAAAGAAAGAGATCAAGGTTGACAAGAGCACAAGGCTGACGAGAGCAATGAGATTTCATTTTGAAATGCAAGTGCAAGATGAACTACTACTGTAATCTATTCTTAAATGACAACAAATATGCTTGTTTATCAAAACCCTTCAAGCATCTTTGTATATGAATAGCTGGAGGACACCCCTCTGCGGGTGAGAAATTAGTTCCCCAGCGAAAGAGATCCAGATGATTGTCTTAGGCGCCGCAGTATTGTTATGAGACTTGTAGCCAAGCTACCCATCATATGGGAACTCCTTATGGACAAAATAAATAAACAGAAAATGTGAATATGGGGCAAAAATAGATCCACACTGCATCATCCATTTCCTCTTAAACACAGGCCTTTATAACTGTTATGCTGAAAAACGTTCACATTCTTCATTATGTGACATAATGACTGCATAACATGCTGATACTGTGCTGTCTGCATGACAGACAGGAAGCAGTAGGCTACTAACAGTAAGGCCCTCTGACAACCAGAGGGAGTCAAACTTACTGTCAGGATATGGACCAATCAGCTACACACATGCATACACACCATCAGTACAAACAGATTTTAACACGAACACACAACAAAGAAACACATGCAAACCAGTACAAACACACATTCTCATACCATCTAAGTACATTACATTTGACCTGCACGCACACACACACACACATGCATACGCACACATACAGTCTTGTACTTCTATCTTTGTCTTTGTGATGACCCTTACTGTCATTACACATTCCCTAGACACCCTCATCATCACAACTAAGTGCCACCACCGCTACTTTTACTCTAACTCAAACCTTATTCTGACCTGAACAGTAAAAACATGTCTTGACCCTCAAACAGGCCTTTGAAGAAGTGAGGACCAGCCAAAATGTCCTCACTTTACAAAAATGTCCTTATGTTGGTAAAAAAGTGTGGTCCTCACTATGTAGCAAATACAAGTAGACATACACACAGTCATCACACTCATCTTCAGACAGAAAACAAAAATGAACAGGTGATCGTCCCTGTACACACTTACACACTGATTCCTTGGTAAGGTTCTTTGTAGTTTTATTAGACTTTGCTCATAGTCATTACACGAGTACGTACCAAAAGAACAGATACTAGATGGAGCGAGGCGGCAGTGCCATGGCAATAAAAACAGACCCAGCTCCGTGGCACAGCCCCTGGCAGACCGGCTGCCCAGCCTCAGCTCCACCTCACTCTGTGCATGAGACAGCAAAGTGAGCGGGACTTGCAGCCCTCGTTTCAAATGCTTGAGATTGTACATTGAACAGGAGATTCCCCACATGATAGAGTAAGCTTGTCTACGTAGCCCTACGCCTTCTACATTCTATACCCGTGCGAATGGCAAATCAAAACTCAACAAGTCTACCTCACAAATGCCAGTGCTTTTCAACATTATACATATTTTTTTCCAATTTTTGGTTTGTTTTAAAAATCTTTGGATGTGCAGTAATACCCATAAAATAACCGTTCTTTTAAAAAGTCAAAAGAATAGAAAAAACACACACACGTACACACTGCTTTTTGCCAGCTGTTCAACAAAGTAGCTCCTGTATAACTTTGTCTGCATTGGCAAATCAACTGTCTGGGTTTCTGGCAGTGTTTAAAACACACATTGAAATGCCGGCTAGGATTTAGCTGAAGAAGAATACAAACTACTCCTTTTTATATCTAAGCGTGGGAAATAAGGCTGTAACATAAAACTGTTCTTTTTTGTTTGTTTTTCTTTTCAAAAACCTACTATATACAAATCTAGAGTTTCTACAAATGCATAAATTAAAGCAGTGGTTAACCATTACAAAAATGCAATTAAATTAAATTCACAACACAGAAGTAGAGAAAAAGGGAAAATATGAACACAATATCACAGCAGTTGGTTTTACCCTGTAAAAGCAATAGTCTACCATCATAATATTGGCATAACCCAATGTCTGATAAAAAATACGCTTCTCCCTCCATCCCTTAAGTTTCATACATCAACCCTGAAACTTGTCCTCCGTGACTTGAAACAGAGCACTTCTGCCAAAAATCAAAACTTCAAAATAGATAATCATACAGCTTTTTTTGAAGTAACAATAAACAGTTACCACATGAGTGGAGTTCTGCCTCACTCACAGATAGACGTCTCAATGCAGAACTCAAAGGAATTATTACTATGAGGTATTCAGAGACATTGGTAAAGACATGCACGGCCAGAGTGCTGGACCTTCCTACACACAGCAGAGAGAGACGAGGAAGGTTTGGGGGGAAAGGAGGGATGGAGGGGTAGAAGGAGGGCAGGGGGAAAAGAGAAACAAAGACCTTTGGTTTAATCTGTAGAAGTGGACAACAGAAATTCCTTTGGTATGTTTTCATTGCATGGTTGCGCTGGCGAAAGCACCACGGTGTGATTAAAAAAAACAAAACAAAAAACCTTTTCCTTGTTTCTTCAGTAGTGGCCCTTCTACAGGCTGAGGTATTCACAGAGTCAAAGGTGAGAGGTCAACAGCGGTTTAACACTTTGGTTCAAGCAAGGCACTCGTCCTGGGAGTTTTAGAAAGATTGCAACACGTCTGCTTCTACTTTCAGGAACATGTCTGCCTATAGTTGAGTCAACAATTCTGCCAATGGCTATGTCAGCTTGTCTGTCTATTGTCATGTAAAGACATCTGACCTATTTGGTGGATCAATAATCTAGCCGATAGATACACACGAAGAGACAGGGCAGAGTAAAAATTAGGTTGCAAAAAAAGAGACACTCCAGTGGGGTACTCTGTCAAATTCACATAGATTATTTTGAGAAATAATCATGAACCAAACTAAAACTCAAATTTTTCATTTCAACTCAATGTCAGCTTTGTGTTTTCCTAATACTGCTAACAAGCACAAAGAAAGACTGATCACATTGCTACTGTACTCCGCAGGCACCTCCACGGCTGCTTGTGTGTATCTATGGCTAGATCAGCATATCTGCCTATAGCTACATCAGCATGAATATCTATGGAGCTGTAATCAGAGCACAGATGAAGCAAGAGCACGCATAGCAGGGGTGCATGGGGTTGAGTGCAGGTGGGAGGGGGGGAGAAAGGGGAGAAGAAAGGAGGAGAGGAGATGGGGGAGGGGAGACACACAACATCTTTTAACACCACTCGTAGAGGCCGTGCAATGAGAAAAAATCTTTGGTTATCTTTGGTATCATCAAAGTGATAGAAATCACGTATGGAACTTGAGTGAGGTAGCATCTTTGGTTCACACTATAAAACATCAGCAGGTCTTGACACATTTTTTGTTTCTTGTCTTCTTTTTTTTGTTTTCATTTTAGAGGCGAAGACGCAGCTGCCTCTCGCCTCTCTGTCAGCGCTTGTTGTGATGAATGTAGAGCTGCTAACCCTGGCCATGAGGAGGATGACGGCAAGGGTCCAGCTCAATATATTTAATGATGCGCTGTCCCTGGGCCAGCCCTGTGTAGTGCTTTCCTCCTAGTGCTGAAATGCATAGCTTACCAGGGGAACAGAGGCGGGATGGGAGGGGTGGGGATGGGTCTGGGGATTGGCAAAAGGCAGGGGCGGGGTGCTTTCGTATTCAGGTGACATTGCTGTGTAAGTGTCTGAAAGTGGTTTGATCATTGATATCATCTCCTCCACTCAACATCTTTGACGAGGAGATAAAAATCAAATACAAATGAAGCGCACAGGGATGATGATGCTTATTATTAGAGTGGTGACACAGTTTGCCGTCTGTCTCTTTTACTGTGTCCCAAACACACACAGAGTACGAGAGCCAGCATCTTCTGTCATCACCTTTGCAGAAAAAACACTGCTGAGTTGATAAATCTTAGTTTGCCAGCTGCTGGTGTTTGAACACATAAACTTGAGCTAAATCTGTGGGCTTTACCTAAATAGCAAGAAGTGTCTGTAATGATTCATCTTCACATTACAGCAACATTCAACAGTGTTTGTGAAGATAAAACGGGAATATTTAGTTTGACTCAAAAGGCAACTATAAGGCAAAGGTCATTTAATTTTTGTGTCATAAAATATTTATATTTGCAGGGAACATGAATTTAACTCAAAATGTTGTATAAACCATAAACGCTCTCTTCTTTGTGGCACCAAACTAACAGTCTGTCTCAGGAGGTAAGGGAGGACATGAGATACAAATACTCTTAGGATTATCAGCTACAAAATAAACTCTTTGGTCAATTTGCTTCATAGCAGGATCTGAAGTGTTTTTTTATTTCTAAGCTGCATGAGAGGCTTCAGGGTGTAGAAGGCTTTGGTTTGTCTTGTTTAAATCATTCAACGCTTCAGCATGTTGGAAGAAAGCACTACCATGTGGGTTGAGGTTTTTTCCTTTTTGGCTTGGTTCAGGGTTTTTGGTTTTGGGTTAGCAGTCTACACATGGGCATTTCTTCTGTCTGTCTGGAATGCTTGATAGAAAGACAGACAGATAGACAGACAGTCCATCGCCACCGATCCAAACAAGGTTGCACAACAATCCATTCGCTCCTGTAGGATTTTTTTTTAAATGTCTTTAGAGTTGATTAGCCAATCCCACCGGAGCTCCACATTCTGGCTGTTTTTCAAGGGTGTGGACAGCTGCAGATCAGACTGCCAATAGGCTGATTAAACCTCCATTTAGGGACCCATCATTAAAACCAACCAATCAGATTAAAGATAAGGATGGTGAATGATAGATTGATACTGAGTGGGGAGGTGTGTGGGAGGGTGTAATAAAGCTAGAGACCAGTGACAGTGAGTGTGTGTGAAGGGGGGGGGGGGGGGGGGGGGGGTAAAACTATAGTCTTTTTGCAGTATGATACACATAAATGTGTTGCTGAAACAAACATTTCAAAGCAGGTCAAACAAGAAGTCTTTGGTTTGTTTTTTTCATCTTTGGATACTATAAATATCAATATAGTACAGGTTTAAGGGCAAAATGTTGCTTCAAGGTCTTTTTTAAGTTTCTCTTTGTTTCTCTTAAGTTTTAAAGCTTTTCCACCGAGGTTAAGTCAGTCCATGAGTTAGTCAAATCAGTCCGTCTTCAGGCTTTGGTGCAGGCGTTGGGCCCAGAGTTGACTGGGTGACCGGAGCCATCGTCCACCCACTTGTCCAGGCTCCGGCGACGTGCGTTCATAAAGAAGTTGCTGACCGTGGCCAGCTCGAGGCCCAGCTGCTGGGCGATGGTTATCTGCAGCTCTTTGGATGGACGCTTGTTCTCCTTGAAGATGGCGTGGAGCGTCCGCCGCTGCACATCTGTGAACACCAGCCGGGGCTTCTTGGAGACACTCCCCCGCTCGCTTCTGCCGTGGTCCTGTTCCTTACGCTTGCATGCTGTGGAGGAGTCAGGAAAGAGACAGACAGAGAGAGAGAGTTTGTGAGAGAGGGTACAATATACTTGATACTGCATTAGAATCTTCTCTCCATCACACCTCGGCCTTGGATTAAGAAAGTCCTGAGTAAATCCTTGGATGGACTCATGAATTATCTCAGTAGTTCTCCCCTATTCCACTTTAGCATAGAAGTCAGTCTAACAGGGATAAACCAGCATCAGATATTTTCTATTCCATTTTGACTTAAAGTAACTCAAACATAGATTGTTTTGGTACACACACTGAGGTCCAGAACAGGTTAAGCTTTCCATAGATGCTTATATCAAGATCCATTGTCACTTTTGAGTCCACAACACTTCACTTTAGGTTGCTAATATAACAACTGTACCCAGTTATATAATCTTAGACACAAAATGGTAATTCCACAGTCCTCCAAAACTATCAGCAGTAAAAGCCATGTTTAACTGATACCAGTTTTACATTTAAGTTGTCACTGTGTAGTGTAGGCCTACCTGTAAATGTTAACATCAACAGCCAAATTGTAAACAAGCACTTCAGTGTCTAGTGCAACCAATACAAAAACTGCAGCATCTGATCTGAATGAAAGGTCCTCCCCCCTGTGTTAACTTGTGTTACTGTATTTAACAAGACCACCTGCTCATCTTCAAGGTGAACAGAGGTAGTCACAATGGGCCAAGTGCATGCTATTATGATGGGCTCTAATGCACCCTGGTTACTTGTTATCAAGTGGATTTTACACTTAACCTTTGAAACCTGTATCAGCATCATTTTTTTGTGTTGTGTTCAGGTGTCTTTTACAAGCTGTTTAACACTTTGAAACTTGGGCAAATTGGCTTGATATCTTTTGAAAACATGGGTATAAAAGGCAATGACCAACTTGACAAGAAACGCTTCACAAACTGCAAGAAATGAGTAAAAAATGACAATAAAATTACTTAAAATTTAATTAATTTTAAAAAGTTTTTAAAAAGAGGTGAGGATTTTTTTTTTAAATATCCAGAAATCAAAAATAAATTAAATAGGGAAAAATGTCCAGAAAATTACATTTGTAAGTATAATAAAGAAAAGGAAAAAGGCAATGAGCAACTTGGCAAGAAATATCCCTCAAATTGCATGACAAGAAAAAAAAGACCTGATAAAAAAACAACTGTATTCACTATTATGATTGTATACTTAAAATTATGTTACAGAAAAAAATACATATATTTTTAATTCTTTTTTGGGTCACTTCTTTTTCATCTACAGTACATTTTTCCTTGAACGAAGGTGTAGCAATCTGAGTAAGTGATAATAACTAATAAGTGTCTGTTCGTCACTTGACATGTTGTTCGAAAGCCTCTTCGGGCCCACCACCAGCCCCAGCGAAAGAGGTGCAGTGTTTACACTCCTGCTGCTGCTGCAGTTTGACGTAAATAAAAAACAAATATTCTGCAGTATAAAGACTGGATTAGGCTATGCACAATTGAGATTCACAACTCTGAAATTGTAGAATTTGTGGAAAAAGTGCTTTTTCATTTACCACTGATGAATAAATGACTACAAATGTCGATAAACTTTTTTCCTTGTCTTGGAAGCACCCCCTTTACAAACTTTTAACACCAAGACACTTTCACTGGCTAGACCCCAAGGTCGAGGATGCAAGCAAGGTGAAATCTGACAAGTTGATTTTACTTAAATGTAGGAAACTGATTGCCTTGAAAAAAAGTAAGTAAATATAACTATTAAACTTAATCTATGTTCATTTTATATCTAATTGTTACATTCACTTAAAATCTAGTCTTTTTTGTGAAGTTGCTGCAACTTAAAAAAGACAATTCATATTTATATATGTTTAAACATGTAAGAAAACAGAACTCCTAACTTCATCATTAGCAAATTTCTCTTTTTTTCATGTTCAAGTTAAGTCAGACTAATTTGGTTTACTGAAGTTGCCAACACTTAGAAGGAACGAAGATATTTCACTTGCCATTTTTAAGTTTCAATGTAACCCTAACTTCACAAAATTAAGTCAGTACAGCTAAATTTCAAGTTTACTAGATATGAAGTGCACATGAATGAAGATCTGTAGGTATATTTCCTTTACTTTTTCAAAGCAATCAGTTTCCAAGATCAAGATTATTTTAAGTGAGATCAGTTTGTCAGATTTTACAGTGTAGGAAATAATAGAGAAAGCGCGAAAAATCGTGGTTTGGGAGCAAAAATGAATATTTCTGCGGAAATACGAACTTCTCCCCTGTGCCCATGGAGCCACACAGACGTCTGTTGGCCAGAGCGGGAGCTCGTGGAGCTCTGGTAGAGCAGACAGACAGGCAGGGAGGCAGCCTGTCAGCCGGGAACAATGAGTGCTGTCCGCGGTGCTGAAAAACACGGCGCGCAGTGATACACTACAGCTGTGGGAAAAAAAAAGACCTACAGATCGTCTAATATTGGAAAGAAGAACTTGTGAATCCACGTGAAAGCAAATCATACATCCCTGCAACTGATCTTGTTGCTATTTTATTTTTAATAATTTTTATTTTGTGCAGCCATCCAAATTGAGGTTCAGCAAAGACCAGGAGGGGGCAGACGTGGGCTGCTGGAGCAAGGCCCAGTATGGACTCACAGGGGAAATTAATGAAAGGTATATTCCCACTACAAAGTAATTCTTAAACCAGTGCTGGTTTATTTTGCAAAATGCACCTGTGTGATTAAAATAATCTAACTTTAGACAACCTCTAAACACAAAAATGTACAAAATAAACTGAGTAAATAAACCAAATAAAATAAGGTATTCAGAGACAATTTTGCTTCAAACAAAATTTGGAGAAAACATGCCAAAAGAATCACTCTGGGATTCGTCTGTGGGATTCTTCTAATATTTTTGTTCATCATTACAGGCTTATATCTCATTGCCTTCTAGATTCACGCGCAGTAAAGTGTCAGTAAACAGCTCATTAGAGAGAGAGATCAAAATAAGCAAAAGTATTAAATCAGACTTGGAGCTGATTTCCCACCCTATAACCCCATTTTCAGCCCACACACACTCCCTCAGGTGTGTGGTAAAGTACAGTGCAGCGACATACCCGCATGACCATAAACTGGAGTGTAATTGTGAGTTTGGAGCAGCCCGGTGTCTCCAGTGCTGGTAAATATTAACAGAGAGTCGGAGCTCGTCGTGTAAGGGCTGCCATAAATCAGCAGCAGTGAAGGCCACTCAGACAGCAGGAGCCACCACATGCAGCAGAGCGGCCCGGCCCCGGCACAGGAGGCCCGGCCAGAGAGCCAGCTTTCCCAGGACCGAGGGGGGACATAACAGCGGCCTTGTTATCACGCTAATCACACACACATAGACACACACCGCTGCTGCTCCCGGCTAATCATTACAAACACACAGATAACTCCACACACTCAAACAGACTGCACACACTGGGCCTACAGACGCGGTGTGACGAGGTACGTGCATTTCATAATCTCAGAGAGAACAACAAACAGACCTCTGTGCTGCAAAAGCAGCAAATATTCAGCCATCTGACTATTGTTGCGAGAACGTGTATCCTAATTTACTGTAACCTATTATGCGCACATGACAATTTCCAAAAACACCAGAACCCCCCCCCCAAAAAAAACAACAAACCGAACCCAACTACAACGAATTTACTGTCAACTAGTGAAAACTGATCTTTCATCTTTAAATTCATTATTGTTGCTCTGTGACAACTCATATATGCCTATTTCCTATTCTATTCTATTCTATTCTATTCAATTCTATTCTATTCCACCAATTCCGATTCAAGCAAATTCAGATGGGTAATTGAATACGTGGGAAAGGCAGAAAAGGCCCGAGATTAATTTCAGATGCCTGAAATCAATAAGTATATCACATCTACTTCAGCGCGCGATCACATATCTGGTTCACCTAGGAACGAACGGATCAATAAAACGGCGCTCGGCGTATTCTCTCCAAATTAATTTCGTTTTTAACTGTACATTTTTTTCTTCCTTTACAACCTTTTTGGGGCGTTTAACAACAAAAAAAAAACCAACGTTTCATATCTTAAATTTTTGCTTCTGAGAAGCTTTTACATTTTTTTTCTTGTTGTAAAAAACAGATAAAACATAATATGCCCAAGGAGGGATAAAAATGAAAAAAAAAATAAACAGACCTGACACATTTATTTTTTCCAGGATAGTCTATGAATTTATCTTCATTTAAATTCAGAATGCCATCAACAGACTGCTGATCTGATTTTTGTTTTAATTATATGATGATTACACTAATGATCAAATACAAACCACCTTTTAGATGTTGAATTGCAGTTTTTACTCGTTTGCTGGTGATAAAATCTCATCTTTAATCAACACACACACACACACACACACACACACACACACACACACACACACACACACACAACACACACACACACACACACACACCAGCAGCAGCAGCAGCAGATGGGAAAACTGAAAAGTAATCAATTGCGATTACACTCACATGTACGCGCAAGCATGCACGTATACACACACACGGCACGCAAAATCACGCACTTTCCATGTGGCCGCAGCCTCACTTTTCAAAAAGCCAAAAAGCCAATTTGTAGGTCATTGATTAAGCCTATAAACGTTAAAAAAAATCCATTGACTGTCTGTGAACGCGCACGTGCGATTTGGGCCTCAATGCGCGCCCTAATTGACTTGTACATACCTCAGGGACAAATTAATACAGAGGTCTATCAGTTAATTAGGGAAACCTCAGTCAAGTCAGGGTGACTTTACGACCAAAACACAAACACATGCTCTCTATTCTGTTGTATTTTACTCTGAAATATGGGCCTATAATTTTACCATATCGAAAGACAAAGCCCATTTCACGGACTAAATAATGCATAACTCCAGTTTTACTTGACATTTAAATGAAGTTTATCGGTCACACTCTCGAACACGCACACACACACACACACACACACACACACACACACACACACACACACTTTCATTCCTCTCTCTGTTTACACCAAGGGCAACACCAAAAAGGCTGATCAGTTGCATCTACACCAAAATAAACACATTCCTAACGATTTCTGGGCGCAGGATCAGCTTACGCACACAGTCCGGCGGTCGATATTTTGAGGTAAAATGACATGAGCACTTGTTTCGCACAACCCCAAAATCAGTGTGGAGACAGAAACGGGATGCGTATTGATATCACGCCGCTCGTTATGGTGCATGGGCATCAGCATGGTGAAGTACTTTTAAACTTTAGCAAGTTATGTATTGTTTGACACACTGTAATGTTGGATTGACTTCCTCTTCAGGCACAAATCTGATTTGGAGGCCTTAACTAAAGAAACCAGGGTCAATTCAACAAACTACTGGGGCATGGCCTAGTTCCTCCCTGCATCTAAAATCATTCTAGCATCTTTTATTATAAATGTTTCTGGAGACAAGAAGAGGCATTGTGTTATACAGTATTTTGATAAACAGCCTAGAGGGAACATTTGTCCTGAGTGTTGCCATGGTGTGATTTTACATTACACTCACTGCTTTTGCTTATTGCTTATTTCTTATTTCTCTACAATTAACACTTGAAATGATGAAGACACTTGGAAATGACAAGGTAGTACAAATACATTGGTGTTCCATTTCTACCTCTTTAAGATTTCGTTAAACTTAGTTTTCTTTCTACAAAATGAACCAAAACACTGACTTTTCCCTCTCTCTGTTTCAATAAAAACTACAAAATCAGTTTTGGTTCCCAGCCCACTTGACCCCACAGCTCAATATAAGGCAGCACTCAGAACTAATGACCCTCTGTGCTGAATTAACGCCCCTGTTTGAGCGGCTCTTTCTCTCAGCAAACACGTTCAAAAGATGAAAACAAAAAGGGGCTTTACCGAGGCTTCGCTCACCTGCGAGCCTGAGCGCACTCATGCGTTGGAACTCAGGCTCCTGCAGCCACTTCCACATGCGGCGGAAGGTCTCTCTGCCGGACTTGAGCTTGGACCAGGGTTTGGGGTTCCTCAGCAGGTCGGACAGGGTCCCCTGGGACCTGCACAGGACCCGCTGGGCAAAGATGGCCTGAGGGATGCTGTAGCGCTTCAGCTCCGTGGTGATCCTCTGCGCAACTTCTTTGGTATTCACCTCCTCCATCTGGCCCCCAGAAACACCACCACCCCCTCCACCGCCTCCCCCTTGCTGCCCGGGCCCGGAGGCCTGCTCCCGGCTGTTCCCCAGCCCCTGGCCGTGCCCCTGCGCGCCAAGGTGGGCGTGCGGGTGATGGTGGAGGCCGTTGATTTGTACCATGCCCGCCGAGGAGCTCATGTGCTGCTCTGTGTGTCTGCCGAGCATGGCCGGGTGGTGAGCCTCAAACCCGCTGGGGGTGAGCATCTTCTCACCAGGCATGGCGGCACCGGGGTGAGCGTAAGGAGGGATGCCGGCCTGGGACGTGTGTATGCTGGCCAGACCGGAACCAGACAGCGGAGAGAGGCTCTGGCCCATGCAGGGGTCTTTGTGATGATATGCGGGATACAGACTGTTCATAGGCGCCAGACTCCGGTCCTCGCGCATCAACGTGAAGCTGCCGCTTACATTTCCGGGGATCCTCTGGTGGGGATGATGGTGAGGATGATGGGGATGGTGGTGGTGATGATGGGGAGGAAACTTGTCGGACACGGTGGAGATGGGGGGTAAGGGCTGCAGGGGGGTAAGGGTGGTGTAAGTGCTGCTTGCACTCATGCCAGGGGGGGCTTCGCACATGCTGATGGCTGGATGCAGGTGTCCGTGGTGTCCGGGGTGATAGTCTCCGCTGTCTAGCAAGGTTGCCATGCCCATAGCGCGGTGGCTTAGACCCCGGGGGCTCGGACGGGCATGCGGACTGTGGCCACTCAGCAGCTCTCCGTGACCGGACACGGACTCATGGCTCACTCCGTGCAGGTCGCCAATATTCTCCATCGACAGCTGTGCGTTCATGATCCGGGCAGCGCTGTGGACAAACCATCTATCTGATCTAGCTGATGTCCAGAAGTCCTCACATCCAGGAAAGTTCAATTTTCTTTTGTTGCTTTTTTGCAGCAGCCTCCTTTGCTATCCTCTCTGTCCTTATATTCACATATATTCTCCTACCTCTGACGCCGTGTTGCAGAATGGAAACTCCTTTTTCCGGATCCCCCTTTTTTCCCCTTAATATTTTTTTCTTGTTTTTATATTTTAATTTTCTGATTCTCTTTATAATTCAAGCCCCCCCACCGCCAACCAGCTGTCCTTGCGCTCCGGTCGGGTGCCGCGCCATCTCTCTAGTTGTGTGTCTCCAGCCCCTCTTCCACCGCAGCACAGATCACTGTCTACACATGCGCACTGTGCGCACCCATCTCCTCCCATACTCTCTCTCTCTCTCTTTCTCTCTCAAACACACGCGCACACACCGCCCCATTGCTCTGACGTCAGCCACCTTATTAAGGAAGGGAGGTATCAAACCACCTGCTAAAAGCTATTCTCCTCGAAGCCTTTCCTGAAATGTAAAAAATGCAAATAGACGGATCTGTAATAAAATCCTCACAGCCTCTAAAGCCGGAAAAAGGACTGGCAGCGCCTAATGTTTGATTGCCGATTGTTTTGTTTTTTTTGAGAAAATGTTGTATTCATTAGGGCTATAATGAGGACTTATCTTCAGTCCTCCTTAAATTATTAAGTGCAAATGAAGTAAACTTCCGGGTTCATTTGGAGTTGATTTTTAACTAGTGAGGTCTGGGATTCAAAACCTCAAAATCTCCAGTGAACACACATTTAATTCTCAAGAAAACAGAACAAACGAAATTAACATTATAATAGCGCACCAAGATTTAATTAGAAGTTGAGGGGTTGTCAATAAAGTTATAGCCTATCTGTGTATTCCTGTGGATCTATTCTTTAATTATAAGGCCGCTGCACCACCCCCACACCCCTGTCAAATATGTGGCGGTTTAACCAAACGAAGAAGACTGTAGTACCTTCTCTTTTGATAGAAAAAGATGAGCAGATGTGTCTATTGTTCAACCATTAGGCTTAACGAACCAAGCCCAGCAGTGTGTGTGTGTGTGTGTGTGTGTGTGTGTGTGTGTGTCCTATTTGGAGATGAACACATGCACATTTAATCCTTAACTTTAGCAATCATTTAAACATTTGGATATTGTAAATAAAACGCCAACATGTTATTTATTCAAATAAGAGCACATTTATTTTTGGTGACAGAAAATAATACAGATTCATACATACACTCTCAGCATCTCTGTAAAACCCAAGGCCATGGAGGAAATGACATGCTGACACATAACATGACTGCAATCCCCGTGTTGTTGTAGTGCATTAAGCTGCATGAGTGTCGGCCCCCCCCCCCCATACACACACACAATGCTGACACGTCAGGGGCCGTTTAGCCTAATAGAGCGGTAGCTCAGGGCGTCCTCAGTCGGCCGAGGTGACAGCTTGCAGCGGTCAGTGTCCTGCTGGACCCCCCGCTGAATGAGGGACATGTCAAAGGTGACGCTTCAAGACTCCCAAAGCCAACATCTGCGGGGGGACAGATTAACCTTTCAGACTTTTCCCTGTCCAGGACCTGCTAGGGGCCCCGCATCTGTCAGGGTCCCCACAATAGAGCCAGCGCTCGGTTGAACGAGTTAAATAAAAGAAAAGAAGAAAAAAAAAGAAGAGAAGAAGTTAAACTGTCTCTGATGTGAAGTCAATGTCAACGGCGTGTGTGTGACGTGTGTCGAGACAAAAGGACACTAATTCCTCGAAGTGTGGCTGTCCAAGCGTGTAGTCCATGTGGACATAATAGACTTTGGAGGCAGGGCTGACAACGGGGAAACAAAAACAGTGTTAATATAGTTGCATATTAATTTCAAATCAGTTGTATCATGCTCCATGTTATTTTTTACACACACTTTAATTTATTTAGAATGCAATCCAAATTTTGTGCATACAATTTCACATTATTCTATGTATTTAACCTATATTTTTCTGATAACAAAAGTTTTATTTTTTTCAAGTGTTGGCCAATTGATTCAGATTTTATTTCGCCACGCACCCACACAGAGGCACAGAGGCAAGATGTAGAGAGACAGAGGAATATGAAAGGCCAAACTTTGGCCTTACATGGCAGCAAACCTCATCTACACATTCTCATACGGATCGATAGGCTCCTGCCATGTCTGCAAGACCTGAGCTGTGTGTT
This sequence comes from Plectropomus leopardus, assembly GCF_008729295.1. Taxonomy (NCBI): domain Eukaryota; kingdom Metazoa; phylum Chordata; class Actinopteri; order Perciformes; family Serranidae; genus Plectropomus; species Plectropomus leopardus. The sequence continues at coordinate 27,866,924 of NC_056463.1, forward strand.
TATGTGTGTTGGCTCTCTGTGGCCATTGTGCCGAGATAGGCCTGGTCCTGCGAGCCGGTGACATTTGCTTTGCGGAGAATATAAGGGACACGCTTTTCTGAGCACTTCTGAAAGAGGATACATTTCAAACGGGATGCAATTCAATTAGTACAAAGGAAACAGAGGCACAGACCAACAAGTCTAGTGCCTCGTGGATCCATACATGTGCGGATATAAAGAAGAGATTGGAAGAAATTGATACTTTTCTCTCAATTATAATCCATATTTATATGAAAAAAAGAAAAGTCTGTGCCAAAGGGAGGTCACCTGAAGGCACTGTGTCATTTACTTACAGGTTTCGCACTGATTATTAATCAGGGGCATCATCCGCGTGAAGCCCACAGCAGCATATCCGAGCACAAACAATATAATGCCTCGCAGAGAGGACCGTGGATCAATATTTCGGCAGCTCTGCAAAGTGACACAGTCTTGCAAGCATTATAGATGTTAAAAAATGACAATTACAGCTTGTGTAAGAATACGCCAGTGCTAAATGGCATCTGGTGAAACCAAACTAGAAATGACTTGAGTTTGGCCTATATGGTCATTTATGGCGGATGAACTCATGTGATATAAAGACGCAAACTGAATTAGCCTTTACAAAAAATAAAAATAAAAAACACATAGCAATTTTATCCTTTTCAGCCCATAAACTAATTTATTGGTTCACATTTTAAATCACGAGTACCATAAATACTATTACTCTGCAGATGTATTTTATGATTAAATTTTCTTCTTCCAAACATCAAGAATGTTGATGAAAAATATACAGATTTGTTAAGTTAAAATATTTAAGAGAATGAGCTAATGCGTATCTGCGCTATTTTCTTTCAAATGTGCATTGCAGTGTTTGTGGCTGGCCTTTATACAGCATATTTGAAGTACAGGCCTTGAAAACACACCATACCGCGCCAATCAATACTGAATAAAATTATAATTCCTGGAGGAACTCAAGCCGAGGTCTTTGGATTTTTAGAATAAACACACCTTAAAATATACATTTTTTAGACGTACTGTCTCAGTGGTATTTTGATCGCCTGTATATGTGTTATACATTTTTTTTATTTAAGTATTAATATTTAAATCAGCAACATTGTTTATCTTAAAGGAAAACACATTATGCATACATATTATTTTAGAATTAAAGGTAAACATGGCTTTGTTTAAATATGTTTTACTTTATTTTGAGGCTGAAACAGTGAAGAAAAAAAACGCTCCACGGATTAAAAAAAAATCGACCTCACTGACAACCAGTTAGCAGGCGACAAGCCAAGATTACATTAAGAGCTAAATGGAGATAATCTTCTCTTTAGGCTTCTGCAGTTTTAAATCCCACATTAAAGCATTTAAGAAGAACTGGTCTTAAGTTTTCTAAGTAAAAAAACAAAATGTAAGTTAGTTGCAAAAAAGGAATAAATAAACCTCAGTGCTGGAATAGTAAAGCTACTTGATTTTTCTCCCCCATTAAGTAAGGAATTTACTCTTTTTTAATGTTTCTCTTATTAATCTGAATGCCATCATGGCCGAGCAGCAGCAGATGCGGACCTGCTGCCTTGCTCAGGGGTAAATCAACTGCCTCTTCCCTCGTGTTATTCCGCGTCACTTGCTCTGATTCGTGCACTCATGTGAAATTAATAAGGCATCACTTTACATTAAGGTGTCCATATGCCGCCCAATTACTCCCTGTAACTTTGGTGAGACTCCAATTATGACAACAAAACCGTGTTAACGATAGCCAAACCAGCCCCACCGTGATGCTCCAAATGTGCACTTCAAATCCAAATGACTGCAAATGACACTGTGCTTTCAAGAGCAGCAATAATCAGTGTTGGGGAAATTAAAAAGCGTCCTGGAAATACTGGAAATGAAGTTTGAATATACATTTTTTGGCGCCCTGATGTCTCTACTTTTTAAAGAAGTTTTAGCAAAATAAATTATGATACGTTTATATTACTGTAACAGTAAATTACCTATGAAAATATCTGCTATTTGTAAACTTACAAGAATAATTATAGGGCGGCTAAATCATAAGAACAATTTCCGTACAATGTTCTCTGAGGTGTATTTTTTAAAATTCAAATACTGCAAATATTGTCTCCCTGAATAATTTCAAATGTACACAAGACTATGATCTTGCATTTTAGGCCTGATAATCTTTTTTTTTTTTTTTTTTTTTTAAAGCATTGCATAAGAAATGTCTGATAACAACATGAGGGTGGGGCTGGTTTCTAATAACAACATGTTTTCGATTGCATCGATGTCTTTGCATGTAAATTCACCACATGTTCACTTCTCAAGAGAAACTTAACCGTTTCAGATAAATAAATGCATTTTGCCTTTTTATTTTCATTGTGCAAAACAGCTAAATCTGAGGGAGTAAGTGTATGTGTGTGCGCGCGCATGCACATCTATGGTTGAACATGTATTAATCAGCTGTTATTAGTAACAGTTTTGCTGTTTTTCCTTTGGTCTTGATGTAAAGGCAACTGTAGGTGAACTCAGCTTGCAATTAAAATAACACAACATTACTGTACAGATACACCGAGCTGCATAATGCAGTAAATCAATCAGTAATTCCTTATAATATTACCCACTGTGGGCTTGACATTGCATTGTTATAACAGCATTTAAGTGAAGCCGAATCGTTAATTATGAAAGCTCTCCTCCCTAACAACCTGTTTGGCCATGAACTAGTGCCAGTATGCAGATATTACAGGTTGAAATGTGTCGCAGTTGCTGTGTGAGTGTGTGAGTGTGTGCAGATACATCAGTGTACATAGAAACTGCGCGTCAGACTTGGACGGCACTCTTTTGTCTACGTCTCTTCTCAACAGGGTGCCAGGGAGCAACACGTCTGCATTAAAACTCCTCTTCTTCTGCGCCACACTTAAACACACGGGCGCACACGCACGGACAGCGCACACACTCTCACACCTTCGTCCCCGACTTTACCGCAGGATCTGTCATGCATCTGTAACAGCCGCCCAGCTCACTCCCATACAGCAGCGCACAGAGCCTCAACATCAAAGTACATAAACTCTTCAACTCCAAACATACGAAAAAAACATAGGATGCACTCGCATCCTGGTTGCGCGTCTCCTCCGATGTGTGTTTTGCCCCGTCCCACCCTCTCCCTCGTTCTCCTCCTCCGGCTCCGTCCAGCTTTTCTCCAGAGCTGCCACAGTCCCAAATCCTGACCGGGGTAAACATCCTTTAGCCGCTGCATGCGACTCCGTTTCCAATCGCAAATTATCCGTCCCGCAAAAAGCCTCTCTTTTCCTGCTCCGGTGCCGTGCTTCTCTCCGTGCTTTTCTCGATGCAGGCGCATTTGAATAGCTGGCCGGTGTTGTTATGGATCCGTGCGCACTGAAAGAGAATCAGTATGCAAATTGTTTCAGTATCAATCGAAAGGTTCGATCCGCCTGAGCGTCAGCCCCTTTGGCACGAGAGGCTGCTTTGCTGCATAAATGTTTATAATGACCCCATATATTAACACACATACACACACAGACAGAGCAGTGAGAGAAAATACTGCATTGTTATTGAGATGTAAGTAAAATGTTCTTTATAAATAAAATGTAAATTTAGGGATGCAGAAGGATGGTGCCTCGGTGACTCAGTGACTTAGATTCAGAGCTAACATTTTTATTAATAAAACAAACTCATACACACAATCACAGGGTTGATTATATGAGTGGCACTAAACTATTTATATGCTGCAATTAATATTTAATCTGTAATTGATTTAGTTTGTCTGTAATGCCTGTGTGAAAGTATAATTACTCCTTAGAATTTTGCTACAAAAGGAAGACTGAAATCATATTTTTCACTTCAACATGACATATTCTGTAGACACAAATCAAGAGTCAACGCTTGTTTTGAAACAAGTAATTGGATTTTGAGTAATGTGAAGTATCAGATGTTTTATAACCTTGCATAACAGTCATATAATTTGGTTCACAGTAACTGGCTGTCACATTTTTGTGCATGGTTCTGTCTGTTTGACATATTCTGATAATCTCACCGAAGCACAAATGCAACCTTGAGGAGTGCAGATAAACACATTTCAGAAAAGAAGCACCTGGTGAACCTGAAAAGAGGGAGAGGAAATGAAAAAGAGTAAAGGTAAAATAAACGATGGGGTTAAAATATTTGAGAGCAGCAGTGCAGAGGAGGAGTGCAGGGGGAGGAAAAAAGAGTAATGGCGAAACACACAGAAAGTGGAGCACAGGTGATGACAGGAGTAGATCTGAGAGTTTAGGCAATCAAGAGCAGGACAGGGAAGATGAAGGAAAAGAGAGGAAGGGTAACAAGAGGTGAAAGGAAAGGCTGTGGCAAGGGCAGGGAGAAGGAGAGCATGGTCAGGAGGAGATAAAGCATAGAGTCCGTTATCCATCTGTTCCAGGGTTAGAGTTTGACCAGCTGAGGGGGTCAGGGGTGAAGGGTCGGTGACCCCTTGGCCTGAGGCCTCTGTGGTCAGTGCGCTGGCAGGTACACACTGGGGATGGGATTAAAAGGTAAATAAAAAAGATGGAAGTTTTCCTTGTAAGGTCCCGGTTTTGCACAGATTGCTCACAAAAATATAGACTGAATTTATTTTTGAACAAAATAAAGTATATTAATTCTGTTTAAAATCTATCTGAAATGGGTGAAAGTGCATTTGGGGATCCCTTCAAAATGCTTTGCAGCACTGCAAAGCTTTTATTAAAATGTAATTACATTTTTTAGTATGTTTTTATTTATATATTTTTGTTGCTTATGTTTTTGTTGTAGGCATTACTCAATGTGTCCGATAAAGTTTACAAACGACTTCACTGCCAGATTAATTTAGTGGCTGTTCAGGAGCTTTTGATCACATCACATGACCTTCCTCAGCAGATAGAGTTTGCCCAATGTATTTGTAAATTTCCATTTTCAGCTCTTAAAGGACTTTTTGTTCATATTTATTTGGATATGTGCAGCTGATAAGGAAGGAGCCTTTGAGCATTTAATAAGCTCTTATTTTAGGGATTTGACATGTTATTTAATGTATTTTAGTTGTCAAAACATGCATTTAATGTGTATGCACCTATATATATTTAAATGCACATACTAACTATTGATTTCTTCAGCACAGTCGGTCAGGTTCAAAATGAAACAATAAGGTGAAATGCTCTGCTGGCTGTTTTCTTGTTGCCAGAGCTGTAGATAAAACTATGAGAAAATGATCTCTCGGAATCTGTGTTTTATAGTTGTTTTAACCATTCAATTACACAATAAAGTTACAGAGAGAGGTAAAACTATATAAAAGTTAATTCTAAAATAAATAAGGAAGTGGTAGTCTACAGTGCCCCGTGAAGCTGGAATGCTCAGAAGTGGATATTCCTGTTTAAACTTTAATAAATGCTTTGAAAAGGAATGTCCCTCTTGATCAGTTAAGATCCTCTCAGCCACTTACACAATAGGAAGTGTCATATTTAATAACTGGCTCCCATCTGTTAAAAGTAATATGTGCGCAGCGCACAGTGTGTGCAGATTTAACAAGGCGCTCAGTGGTTAGGTCAAGGATTGCTGTCCTTTACTTGCCTTAAAAATCTATATCTCAGAAAGGGGAAGGATTATATATTTTATGTCAACAAGAGACTGTCCTCTCCTTTGTGTGTGTGTGTGTGTGTGTGTGTGTGTGTGTGTGTTTGTCTGGCTGTGGGTGGCTTACCATTGTGCACAATAAGTCTCTGCTAGCCTGTGTGTGAAACTATGAGTGTTGGTGTGTAAGTCGATGTGTATGAGGACTTCATTGATGAGGTGTGTGCTATAAGGTGTGAGGTGTTTCTAAATCTTTCAGTACACAGGCGAGACTTCATGCCAACTGTGGCTGTACTTTCATATATAGCTCTCTATGTACTCTATATGTATTTCCGGCTGAATTTTTTCTTTACTTTAAAACTAAGTCAACATGGCCACTACATTTTCTAGAAATACAGACACTTTTTTAAAAAACAGAATTTATCATTTCTACATTTTCCTGGCAAACACAAATATTTCCTTAATAATACTGGTTTTATTGAGGTTTATTGGTTTGAAATTCTTGCAAATTTAACCAACATCAATGTCAAGATTTCAAAATCAATCAGATCAGATGCAAGATAATAGATGGGTTCATGTGTAACCAACACTTTTTAAAGATAATGACCCAGAGGTGGTGTGACGACAGCAAGGTAATTATTTCAGTTGGATGACAGTGGAATATTATTTTTCTGTTTGTACTCAAGTCTATAATAAACACAAAGATTCACTTAATAACCTTGATTTAAAAAAACCCCAAAACAAAACAACTTAGGACAGCAGTATCTCTTATTTCATTGATTTCCCCTCCTCCAAATGTCAAATTTGTCATCTAGCATTGTCTATTTTTCTCTTTTACTAAAAATTGGCCCTAGATATGCCTTTTTGTCATGACCTTTAAATGAAAATTTTGAAGAAGTATTAGATATTTCAGTTCTTATCATTGTAACTAATCCTTCGAATATATTTTTACTTAGAGAAATTAAGTGCACTGATCTCTGTGCAACTGTTTGCAGGCGTGTGGCCTCAGAATATGTGTGTGCTGACATGTGCTCCAGAGTCAGCTCAGGTGAATGTCCAAGGGAGTTTATGTGTTGAGAAAATGTGGAAATCAAGGATCAGTGTATTTAATTTCATGCATTTATCTTGTGCAAAGTATTCATTAATCACCATTAATCATGCATGACGTGGTGAGTAGAGTAGACACAGGTGTGTTTCTGCTTTTCTCTGTGTGTGTGTGTTTGGGGGTGTTGTGGGGAGGCAGGTGGAGGGATTAGTAGGGAAAGTGGCTGGGGTAAGGACAGTGATAGCTGCATCTAAAAGAGGATTACAAGGGTTCCCCCTGTCATCATGTACCTGCCATTATGGGATTACGGACGCCTCTTCCTACCTTCTCCATTCAACACTGCAGTGCAAGGCAAAACCTTCAAAATACCTCCGCACTCATACAGGCTCAACAAGGGAGGGGATGAGGGTGTTCAGGTCAACAGGCAGAGTATGGTACTAAAGCTGCCTGTTGGAGTTTGACTGGAACCCACTGTTTTAATCCAAGATAAGACTGTATGGACTTGTGCTGTGTGGATAAAAATGTTCTTCAAATGACATGTTTGTGGCCTCTAACAGTGAACATCTTGTAAGTGTAGCCATGGACATCCAGTTAGCGATATAAAGCACAATTTAAACTCACTGTATGCACAAAAACACAAACACGAGTGGCTTAAAAACATCACTGCATTCACAGATACTCACATGAACACAAAACATGCTGATAAGTTCAATTACAGGTCTGCTACACAACTAAAGCACACACTGTAGATACACACACATTTCATGAGAGAAAAAAAAAATGAATGGAGCTATGATTGCCCCTCACACACATACACACACCCTCTCAGTAACAGTGAATACTGATTTGGCACAGTCTCTCATGATATCTATTGTTCATTAGTCATTGTTATCCAGCTTTGATGTAGCTGTAATGGGCTTTAGATGTGTAGACTGGCTCCATAAAGACCCCTGTTTAGTAACGGCCACAGTTTAAATGCTCTTAATGTGCTGCCGAGGTGTGGGGAGGGGCCAGGAGCTGTAAATCACAGAGAAAGGGGGTGGGGGGGATGGGGGTGGTTAGGTGAAGAAAGGAGGGATTGAAGAGGAAAGGAGAGGAGAGGGAGGGGAGGAGGTTCAGGGACGAGGGAATGGAATCTGTGTGTGTGTGCATTCTGACGAGGCAGAGAGAGCGTCCCCCCGAAACTGCAGTCATGTTTACACAGCACAGGTTCACACAGTCATTCGTACAAGTGCACACACACATCACACACACACACACACACACACACACACACACACACACACACAATGTAAATCCTCCCCCTAGTTAAGGTGCTCCTGTGTCGTGTGCATGCTTACATTTAGTTTAGCATTGAGCTTGGGGAAACGGGATTAAACTAACGTAACCGGTGTGTCGGTGTGTGTGTTTTGTGTGTGTGTGTGTGTGTGATCTGCCTTGTTCCCAGTAGGGACAGAGCAAACAGACAGAGGCAGCTATCAGCCTCTCCATTGTATTCATCTGATCACTAATCTTCAATGGTTAAATCATTATCCATCCACCACCTCAGCAAAGGGCCAGGCAAACACTACTGGGCTGTCACCACGCAGCACCAGTCCTTAATATGTTACTGGCGCACACACACACACACACACACACACACACACACACACACACAAACTCCATAAGCATGACATTATCTTACAGGAATGAATTCATGGGCAAAAATGAGGAATAGGCGCAGACATTTCAAGTCGCCTCTCTGTCAGCTCTGCTAAATGTGTGCTAAATTTGTGCTACATTTGTGCGACATAGAAACTCTAATGTCTTTTTGCAAGTCTTAGTGGCACTTTTTGTGTTTGGCTTTGGACCTTGTTGCCGTGTGTTCATCATCAGGATGAGGAAATGAACTCACAGGCTGTAAACCCCCCTTCTGCCAATTCATGCTCATGAGCCAGGTTGAGATTTCCAAATGTAAACGTCAGTGAACTTTGCGGAGAAAATGGGGATCAACTGAACTGGCATCCTGCAAGCCATTGTGCAGGTGTTGGAAAATAAACTGAATGACCATCACGCCTCATCATATTAGGAAACCTGACTAAATCCTGGATGCAAAATTACAAATTAGGATAGCAAAGGAATGGCCAGCCTTACTCTGCCTCTGATTGGCTTACTCTGACATTCTCACTCTAACCCTAACCAGTCCCACTCCTCTTGCCTGAACCGAAGTAATCCAACCAATGAGGGAAACAAGTACTCACAGGGAGAGTAGGGCAGGTTATTCCTTTGCTATCCAAAGGACAGTGCCATCAAGTAGGGGACTCTTTTTCTGACAGCCAAGGACTCTGGTGAGAGAGGGAGAGGAGGCGTGTGCTTTATGGTGAAAAAGGACTGGTGTGTTGGTGGGAATGTGAGGCGCTGTCCTGTTCCTGATATGGATTACACGCTGTTCAGAGGTGGCTGCAGAGTGGCTCTTTCCGTGTTTGGGTGGGGGGGACCATACGGTTGTCTTGTTGGGATGAGGATGTATTGATAATTCTACAACCAGAAACCAAGGATTACCAGAACCATCCAGAAACACGGACAAATCTAAAGCAGCATGCAACAATGGTGAAGATGCAAAAAAGACTAAATTACAGAGCACACGTTAAAGGATGAGAAAGATGATTGGATCAGATTTCACTGTACCTTGTAAAATGTCAACATGACCAATAAATGATTTATAAAATATGAAAATACAAGCACGGCATACATCGTATATGTGCATACATGTATGAAATATACATACAAAGAGCAAGAGTTGTTGCCATCTCCGGGTCTGAGGGGCCTCCATCACTCCCAGCAGGATGCTCGGGCAAATCTAATTGCAGGTAAATGTACAGTGCTGCTCTCTGTGGCTCCTGTGTGGAGAAGATGGGAGGAGAGGCCCTGCGACATGGTTAGTATTGGTCGGGATGACTGATCGGCCTTGCCCTAACTACATTAGACTGTGGAGAAGTGGCTGACTCCCTTTCCCTCCCCCCAATACACACCACTGCTGCTGCTGCGCTCCCTCCCAAACCCTCCACTCCTCCAGAGATGGCAAAGATAGTCTTTGGTGGGCTACTATGTGGGGGTGCTGGGCGTGACCCGTCCATGCCGCGGATCCCTCCGTATCAACCTCCAATAAAGAAGCACACGGTTGATTGGAGCGTATTAGCAGGCTGTTGGGCTGGAGGTAGTCCAGGCCCAGCGGAGGGCTCTGCCATCTAAGATCTGATCAGAGGTTATTAGCAGTAAAGAGCCACTGTGGATGAGGGGAGGAGAGACATCATTTACAGGGTCAGAGCCTGGCCGCACAGAGCCGGCTGGGCAGTCCACACACGCGCGCACACACACACACACACACACACACACACACACACACACACACACACTGGACAGTAAAGGGTGGCTCATTACTCAGTGAGAGCTCAGGTTTCCAGCGTAGACCTCTCCATTAGACCCCCAGTTAGGGAGAAAATGAATGGCTGTAGCTTCTCCGCACTCATAAACCATCCAACCATCCACAGCAGGAGAAAATGAGATACAAGTAAAAGGAGGGAGGGGATCTTAGAGGTTAGTGTGTGTGTGTGCACAAGAGAGAGGGGTCCTCGGGGTCTTTGAGATGGAAATGTCCAGCTGGCTGGCCGTCTGCTGCCTGACCCCTGAGCTCAAGGTCAAAAGCCAGGGCCCCCAACCAACCGGCCACTGACCAAAACACACATACAGTATCCACACATTAACACACTCAATATCCACACAGGCTTGTGTTTGTGTGTTTATGTGTGTGCTCTTAGAGAGAGGGAGCGCGCATTCTGCTGTGTGCATGTAATTGATCATTTAATCTGGCTGACATCATAATCCCCGACGCGTGTTTAACTAACTGGCTGACCGGCGGAGGAGCAGAAGGGCTGAGTAATTATCTCATTTGGATACATTAATAACGAAGCATCACTCACCGTTACCTCGGCTCCACCACTCCTAGATCAATCACAGCGAAGTGTGTTTGTGAGAGAAAGAGAGTGTGGGCATTTGTGTGTATTCACTCTTGTGTTGTTAACACGCGCGTTGGAGGAGGCTGCGTCGATGCGTTGCACCTCAAAGCAGAGTGTCGGCCATCACACAGCCCAACCTGCAGCAGGAGCGAGCTAAAATGGAGACCGGTGCATATGTGTTTCTGTGCATCTGCAATATAACATCTGTGTTTGTAAGAAAAACAAAGAATTAAACACAAATCAACAATATTAGAGGGGGAAACAATCAAAGAATTCAATCGAGAGATGAGAATATGAGAAGCTTATGCAGTGCACATCAAAGAACGGGCATATTGTTTGGTTTCAAACTGAAGTGCACATTTAAAAACAATTGCTCAAAGGACGAAGATCCGCACAAAAAACAATCAAATCAATGGCAGTTGAAACAAAGAGAAGCAGACCTACGCATGTGTCCTTGTGTTTGTGTGTGTGTGTGAGTGTGTGTGTGTATATGTGTGTGTATGCGTGCATCAGGGTCTTAGGAAAATTATTGCTATTGATTTAAGGCGGAGAAACGTGGAAATGTTACCAGATGGGACATTTAGCTGTGAGTGGCTTGGGATGAGACGAGTCATCCTCGAAAGGCCAGGGCAGAGAGATGCAGCGAACGCACATCAAAACACCAAGCGCTGTCCAGACCTTCCCTCAGGATGAATCCACAATTCACCATCAAACTCTGAAGTATATTAATGCATGTTCATGGAGATTTTAGCCTTTATATTGGATGAAAAATATCAGAATTTGTTGAAGTGTATAAATTAACATGGATCTCTTTTCAAATGAATAGTGTTCATATGTCATTTTTTTTTGTGTTAAAATATATATAAAACACACATGTACAGCATGATGTATCTGATGCTCAGACAGTGAGCGGGTCCAAGTAAAAAAAGTATGCCATGTGCTTAGAGGGCAATACAAATCAGAAACCAGCCTTTTGCTCACAAGCCAGACAATGCCATACCCAAACTTAAATGGTTGCCTTTCTTGAACCCTGATGATTACAGCCATGCTCCTTCTGACAGCTAACTATTTGGAATTTACTACCTGAAGGACTGAGAAATACTGAACCAAACCTAGTAGAAAAGCAATGTCTTCTTTTACCTTTTTTATGTTTTCTTTCACAGTTTTTTTTTTTTTTATGCACTCCTCTTACAAAATTAACAGTAGTAACAGTGGGACTGAAATATTAAAATGGTTCACACAGATAGAGGTGTGAGGCTTTGTGCCCAAATGTTGTTTACCTTGTCAGCTTAATGCCAAACAAGCTAACAAATTCCCATATTCAGCCCATGGCTTGTGGGCTGAACAGTTATTGTTTAGAAACTTCAGTGAAGTGACATCATCACATGAAGGACTGTATGGCTGGATAAATGTGAATTTGCCATCAATATTGATTGTTATAACATTTTTGAGCCAAGACATGCAAACATCTAACTAAAATGGAAGTAGTCTTTTATTTTTGTCAGTCCTTTTCTCGACAGCTGTTCATCTGGACTGACTTCATTCTTGGTGGCTTTATCGCTAAGGATCCAAGGAAGTACAGTGTCAGGGGCAAGCTCTAGAGATCTACGGGACATATTTATCAGTGGTGCGTAATGTGCACACTGTGTAGTGTATTGAAAGGGACCCCTATTAATTGTTACATCATGGAACAACACACTGGATACAGCTCACTCTCAATCGTTTGCTACAGTTTATTTAAAACAGATGAAGTAAAAGGGACCAGAGCACTTCCCAATTTTGAAATAAACAATTTTGTTCTCAGATATACACTACTACTCCCAAAAAGCTAGCTGTTTAAAAATGACACCATATACTCCATAAATGTATAAACAGAACTGGATATAGGGTTGGAGACAGGCCCTCGTCATTTGTATGAAAGTTGCTCAATGGTACATGAAGCCAAAAATGCTAAATTTCCTCGTTCCTCATGGTGGCACCCATAGAGCAAGTGCACAAGAGATAGAGAGCGCGGCTGAGCTTCTGGTGTAGTACTGCACTGACTAGAATGAAGATAAAAGGATTTAATCATGCTAATCTCCTAGACTTTTGAAATGTTATCAGACCAAATGGACCAAATATTGACAGGGAAACAAGTCATTTCACAGGAATAGTGATGCTTAAAAAAATGTATCCCTTGACTAACAGATGTGTATTCCTTTAAGTAATTCAATGGGAAAAAGTCTTTTGGGGTTCCATGGCATCACTTGACAGACCCGTACGGTGTTATTCATCATTTGGCCACTTGGTAAAATTGACTGTTAAGCCCAGTGCTTGGTATACTCTGGCACTGATAGCGGATGCAGCTGTGTCATTGCAGATGTATTGCTCAGGACCCAGGGAAGATAGTGTCAGGTTTGAAGTTGTTTGGGTGAGCAGTTTTTGAGAAAGCTGCAAGCAGCAATACTGGAGGCAAAGGAATAAGACTGTTTCAAACAAGCGTGTTTTAAAAGCTCACAGCATATATATAGTTTAACATATTAAACTGTACAAGGTAATACCTATGAATAGATGAATAATCTCAAAAAAATTACCACCAAAATGTTCACAAACATGACAACCTGTGAAACAAAGTGTGCTGTATCAAGTGCAAATCAAATCACAAATCCCTTTGGATGACCTTTTCAATCAGCCAAAGACAGTTTCCAAAACATTTAAGTCATACACTGTCATTCAGTCCTGCAGTGGAGATTCACTGCTTACAGCAGCTTCCCCCGGTGAGTGTCACCCCCAAAAAGGCTATTCTAAAGAGGCAGTCTGATGGTGGAGGCACCCTCTAACTGATGAGCTTACAGCTTCTGTAACCTCTGCAGGGTGAGATGTTTTTAGAGCAGATTGTCCCTTTCACAGTGTCTGTTCTCAGTGACCACTGACCGTCTGTTCTGGTTCAGGTTAGGAGCCTCTCAGTAGAGATGTTCAGATTACATCAACAGCTCAATAGAGACAAACTCAGCATGCTGCAGCGCACGCACACACACACACACACACACACACACACACACACACACACACACAGTTGCACAGTACAGTAAACTGTATATAAAGACACACATGCCTGCACATAGACATTTATTTCATTTGCGTGTACATAAACACACATCTGGAAACACACACACACACACACACACAAAGAAAGGCTGGCAGTCTGGTGTTCTTCAAGTTAATTTGACACAGAATCGATTTGATCCCTAGTCATCTCAATAATGATAGAAAAGATGCTAAATGCAATAGAATCTCTGAAATCTAATATTTTGGGGTCAAATCGTTTAATGAAGAGCAATCTGACTCTGGACTTTCAGTGTTTGTACTGCAAGCAATCTATTAGGATGTTGTTTTTCCAGATGCTTTGTTAGATTATGGGAATCTTAAAACAGTAACTGCAAAATTGTCTGAAGGAACTGTAACAGAACTGTTCTTGAAAATAAAATTACATTTTAGGCATCTGATTGAGCTCTCACTCGGAGAGACATTCCATAGTCTACACAGAAGGGTGAAGAAGAAGAAAAATCAAAGCAGTTATTGTCGCTCAAATTAACTTACACATCTTTAACAGAAATATTGGGCAAAACATCGGCTGGCTAAATCTATGTTTTCTGATGCTGTTTTCAACTATAGCCAGATGAACACACCAACATGTCTTTTTTTGATCAATAAGCTAAACTCTTGTTATTTACGTGATGAGATGCAATGTTACATGGACAGATTTAAGGTTTAAATGCGTGGTGAGTGGACAAACAATGTATGAAATATTACAATTTGAATATGAACAAATTTATATTACATTTAAATAGGCTCAATGAAATTCTGTCTAGGATGATAGTTTTAATGCATGCCGAATGATTCCAAGACAGCCTACAAGAAGGAAATTTATTCTGATGAATAAGATCTGTATGTCACAAAATGCTAGTTATATATAAACGTGTTTTATTTGTGACACAGGGTAAAAAATAACCCTTCGGCTGACATCTATTCCTGCAGAGGCTGATAATAGCTGTGATTGTGTGTCTGAGCCACAGCTTAGTGAAAAGGGACCTTTGAGTTGTTTATTTTCACAATCACGTGCAACAATCATACTTTAACCTTATATGTGAGTGCTTTGTGGTTCCTTACATGGGTGTGCATGTGTATTTCTCTAAGTGTGTGTGTGTGTGTGTGTGTGTGTGTGTGTGTGATTACCCATGCTGTTATCAGCGGCAAGCCGCCATTCACTCCAGCTGAAATGAAAGGTTTTCCTCTGTCACAAAGCAGTTTCTTTGTTTCCATGGTGCTATGATTCTGTCAAAATCCCAGAGAAAACAGAGGGGGGAGAAAAAAAATCAATGTCCCCCATCACCAACAGCAGTCTCAGCCTAGCGGGCTGCCGCCATGCAAGTACACACGCCAACACATGCATACACAGACAGTGGGGACAAAAACACAAAAAGTTGCCCTTGCAACTTAAATCTGTTTATTCGATTTTTTTTTCCACTGAGGGAAGTGGACAACACTATATTGTGGATATTTTTTGATAATAGCAGGAGAATGCTTGAAAGGGTAATTATCCTGAGAAGTGTTCTATTATTTTGTAACACTCATACAAACTGTAGATTCAGATCATATTGACATTATTTACAGCTGCCTGTGCTGAGTGTGAAGAACAGGGAATGTAATTTACTCCAACAGTCTCTCATCTCTCTGCAAGTCTTTGTCATTAGAGGATGTGTCTGTTAGAAACAGCATATGCTGAGAAAAAACAAGGACATTTGTTGGTATTTGTCATATTGTTTTAAAAATGCTGTATATATGTCTGTTATGAGCCAAGATAATAGGCAGTGACAAAAGATGTACAAGTCTTAAGGTTGAACTTTATTTACTCAAAATCTTAATACGTCTCTGGGATAGATTAAAAAATTGTGGAGAAAGGTTAGAGGTTGAGAAATGGAGAAGTCTTTCCAGATTATTTTCAAGGGATTCTTCCTTTAGATTCCAAACTGAGATAAACACTAAAATGCTAGAGGGAGAAGGCAGAGATGACAGCTGAATAAAATCAAACAGCCTCACTAACACACTATAACTTTTGAATTGCATCTGGATGTGATCTTTTTTTCCATATTGATGACATGCCAGCTGCTGATTCTGCATTACTGGCATCAAGGAAAAAGATCAGCCTTCATAAGGACAACAGAGTGGCTCATAGGCGATGAACACTGCACACAATGCAACATAAGAAGTTAAAATAAAACTACAAAAATGGTGGTAATAAACTTATGCATTTTAATTGTGGTGCAGACTGACCAACTCAGGCTGCACCTGAGTTGGTCAGTCATGAGCCAGTAATTGGTGCATAACACATGTAATCAGGAAGGCTGTGATCATGTGACCAATGTGCTGATGGGAGTAAAGAAGGAAGTAGTACAAAGACCAGAAAGTCCAAGTGTAGGGAGGCAGGTTGGGGTGGTGGACAGGTCAAACAAACACAGGACTTTACACCAGAACACCAGAGTTTGAAACTGTGTGATACTAACTTTGAGCTATTTTAAAGTACATCATCAACATGTTACTTTTCCTTAACCTATGTAACATTACGTTTATTATAAAATACGAACTATTGTATGAATTTTTTGAAGATATCAAACAAACTGTTGCATGAGGATATGTTGACCAACAGCACATTAGCTGTAAGCTATCATATATATAAGCTATAACTACTTAAGCTATAAACAACTTATGCACTGTGGGGTGTGCTCAACCCAAGTTTCAACCTCAGGGCTGAAATAGGAAGGAGTGCCAAAAACTGCATTTTTTTTGAATGGCCACACTAACCTCCAAAATCCCCGTAGAAACCCCGTGTTAAAATGCCCAACTTTTCAGCATAAATAAACAACAGCCTGATAAAATATCTATACTGAATCCACATTTAATACTCCCCTTAATGATAACTGTACAGGAGGTGAGTTTTATATATAACTCACATGTTTAAATGTGATTAAAATGTTATATGCATAAATAGGGGTTAGTCCTCTTTTGATGGCCATGTTTGACATGCCGAACTTAAGGCTTCAAAGCTAGAGTTCACAGACCAATGGATGATGTCACGGTAGTTACATCCATTTTTTTTAAATACAGTCTATGGGTGATACACAATAACATCATTCAGTATCTATTGAATGTAACTCATAAAACTCATGCTAGTAGTAAAAAAAGTTAGAAGTAGGCCTTTTGCCTGTACAGATGAGGGTAGAATAACACAAAACTTGCACCATAAATAACAATGTCACCATTGGCAATGCTTCTGCATATTTAAAACCACGGACATTATGGTTTCATGTAAAGTGCCTTAAGAAAATAATGTAGCCAGTAGCTCATTCTTTTAAATATTGGTGCCATAATGTGGACAGGCCCTGTTATTGATAAAGTAAACAATAATAACAGAGACTTTTAAAGGTCAGGTCAGAGCTTTTAATATTTTTTCTCTCTTTTTTTGCTGTATGTGTATCCATTTTTATTGTTTAGTTTCCAGTGATGCAGTTTTAGTTTCAAGAGTGACACAGATGGTTTAGCTGAAATACAGTATGTTACCCCACCACTGCTTAGTTATATCTGAATGAATGCAGAAGTCAGTTTGCTGAAGTACATGATTTTTTTTTTCTGTCTTTACCAATCAATAGTCATTGAAAGTGTCCTAACCCAAGACGCTGAAGACCCTTGCCTTTTAATGGAGGAAATTGCTCATATTTGTTGTTCAGTATTTGAAGAAGTACTGAAACCTTTGAAATTGTTTTTTGGAATTAAACAAAATTTTCTAAAAAAAGAAAAAAAAACCCAGCAGATTTATGAGTTGGCCATTTGATTTTCATTTTGATCTGATCTCAACCATCCAGCATCCACACACATTCATTGACAGCAACTGACACATAAAGTTGTAGTATTTAACAGACAACACTGCAGGGTCACTGCAAGAGCTTTCAGGGCCAGAGACACAATTTGACAGTTTTGGCCTTACTTCCAAATATAACTAAAAAACAATTATTCTATTTTGGAACTCTTTAGGGGCCCAAAAATTGTTCTCCCTTCTTGAAGACTACTCAGAAGAAAGGAACCAGTGAAGTGTGTGTGTGTTTGTCTGTCTCCCCTGCCACTGATGGCTAATGTGAGGCCATTAGTGTGTGTGTTTGTTTGTGTGTCCCTCTTAGAACCCCCTTCATGCTTTTAAGACACTCCTCAAGATTCTTCAAGGCTGAAGATACACAATAGACAGTCTGGAGCATAGGTGGAAGTGTGTGTGTGTGTGTGTGTGTGTGTGTGTGTGTGTGTGTGTGTGTGTGTGTGTGACTGTGTGTGTGTGTGAGAGAGAGAGAGACTGTTTACAGTATTTGTGTGTGTTTTCATGAAAGACCACTTGCTGGTCTTCAAGGAAGCCCTCCAAAGTTGGAGACAGGCAGCCAGGACATCAAACCCAGTCATTAAAGAGGCTTTCACAGAAAAAAAAAGGAGGCAGGTGATGAAGATGATGATGATGAGGAGGGGTAATTAGGAGGAGATGAGAGAAAATGGATTCACTGCTTTTATCTCTTTGGCCCTTGAAGGGTAAAGTCATAAGAGTTTGGAGCATGCAATTAAGATAAAAAAGTATATACAGAAAAATATATATATATATATATATATATAGATATATAGATAGATAGATAGATAGATAGATAGATAGATAGATAGATAGATAGATAGATAGATAGATAGGCAGGCAGCCAGACAGACAGAGAGACAGGTACGGACACTCAACACTGTCCAAATACAGGATGTAATACCCTTCTCAGGCAGTCAGATGTTGCCGTTCCTCCTATATTACATCAAAGCTATAAATCTTGATTTCTCCCATTGATCACAAACAGGTTCTGCAAATACAATTTCAAATTTAAAAGCTAATGCACAAAAAAGCTTAAAAAAAATCAATTTTTATTCCACTAAAGCGGGCCCATATTGCGAGAAAGTAGACAAAAATCAAAAGCCGATATATACATTTTCCCGTGAAATCGCGCCTTTCTGGCCCAGTGTAACGAAGTTCGAGAAAACATAAAGCGCACCATTTTTTTGGGGAGAAATAGCAATGAGATGTGGTAGAAGTTTACACCATTAGATTTATTACCCAGGGGCCACGAGGAAAAAACGCATGATGGGAAAGTGAGGCATCCCATCTAAAAGAGATTAGAGACGCGTGAGCACTCCTCGGTGGGTGAGGTCATGCCCAAAAAAACATCACAGACACCAAACTACACATAATAGCCCCCCCAAAAAAACTGACACAGACGCACACACACACACACACACACACACACACACACACACACACACACACTTATAATAGTAATAACAGTATTACTTCTTTTATTGATATACGTCTATCAGTTAATGATTTTCTTTATTAATGTGTCATGCAAACAATTATGCCCAGCCTGCAGCTTTAGACACCATAAAATCAAACATGCCACCAAAATCCAACATACATATTTTCAGGAACATTAAGAAAAAGAAAATGTCAAATGGAGCAAAGTGACAAAAGCATCCAACATAATCAGATCATCACTGTTTGAGACAGAGTTCATGGATCACTCACAGAGACATTTACAATGTAGCACAAAAAAATAAAATCAGTAATTAGAGTACACAGTCTATCTCCCCCTTTTTCCAGGCTTTTGCAACAAAATTGAAAAACCTAAACACATCTTAATTAAACTAATATTCTAGCTTTTGGCCATCATTAAAAAACTATTTACAAAGAGGATATACAATCAAACAAAAAGCAAATACTCTACATTCATGTTAACTTTAATCTCATTCCACAGTAAGCCCTTTTCCACTGACTTGAATGAGTGAAAGCATTAAAGCTGTCTGATCTGATCCTCCACACTTTGTAAAATCTCATATTCCCTTTGTGTTGGCTAATATCCCCGTCCTCCTTTCATCCCTCAAAGCTTTATTTAGGAAGATGTTCTTGATCTCTACTCGCTTAAATAAAGATGGAAAGACACATTACAGAAGCTCACATTAAAGACATGCTGATATGAAGGTTTGCAGCGTGTTGCAGAATATCAAAAACACTTCAGACACATGTGGACTGTTATTCTTGAAAAAGCACCTGAGAGAAGCAATGTTTAAAAGTGAGCTTTCACAAAACAAATTTGTTTTTTTGGGTGCGCTTTATATCTTTGGGTGTGAGTGGTGAGCGTTAGAAGTTTATTTCAGTTTGTTTTGTTTGTATTCAAAGCTCTGCTAATGGAGCTTACAGTCAATAATATCAATTTGCTTTGTGCAAGGTGCTTTGGCTCAGGTGGCTGAAGGCCTTGAGATTGTTAAATACATTCTTTCTCTTGTGCATTTGCGTGTGCATGAAGGAGAAACAGTGATGGACAATAAATGAAAGGGAGAAGAGGAGAAAGGGTCATTTTGGGGGTGGGGGGTTGGGTGAATGGAGAGGCTACTCTGCAGGGTGAGGGGGTCAGTGGTCAGTAGAGAGGAGGGAGAGAGGACGAATCAAAAGAGAAGGCAGAGAAAAGTAGGACAGTGAAAGATGGGAACAAGGCGGAAGGATGCAATGGATAATGAGGAAAGAGTAAAAGAGAGATGAAGATCGAGGAAAAGGAGAGAAAGAGAGAAAAGACAGCAGGGAGGAGAGAGAGAGTCAGCGTATTGATCGATCAGACCTGTCGGCAGCCAGACAGCCAGGGAGACGTCTGTCCTTGTGCTGCCACTCTCTGGCCTGCAGACACCTAACCCCCCTGCTGCTGGGTGGTGGCGTCAGACCAGGGGATCGTGCATGTGTCTGTGTGTGCGTATGCACACGTGTCATGTGCGTGTGAAGCTCATATGTGCATGTTTACGTGTGTCGTAATATGTTTCTGTTTGGTATTTTGCGTGTGTCCACAGTGTGTGTGTGTGTGTGTGTGTGTGTATGCGTGTGTGTGTGTGTGTGTATAGGTTGCCCTGCCCCTGCAGTCTGCCTGTCGGTGCCCTGTGTCTTCCAGGGCCTCAGGTGTGGAGTGTCTTCTCCTCTGTGGAATTAACTAGGTTCCAGTCAGGAAACTAATCTCATGCTCCCTGTCGCACACAGAGGCATCTCAGGAGTATGGATTTTATCAATACAAAGAGCGCCATGCAGTGAGGCAATGCCAGCGCTATAGTCTTTTCTGGAAGAGCTACTGTCAACCATCTACTACGAGCCCCTCCTCCTCAACCCTCGCATCCCATTTGGGATTTTGTCCTCATATAGAATTCCCGTCCTGGACAAGAAACATCATTTCCAGCCAATCTTCTTTGGCAGCAGGAACGAGCGGAGACACCTCTGGTTGCTACAGCAGAGGTGGAAAAAGTCTTCAGATCCTTTACTTTGGCAAAAGTAGCCAGTGGCAGATTGTATTTATTACAAATAACAACAAAAACAAATGAGAAATTGACACAAATAACATAACAAACAACAAGAATAAAATCTAAACAATAAAAGAATACGCTACATTCAAATATTGTCTTTTTTATTTTTATTTTTTTACAATATCTTGGATGGCTTTTGCCTTCATTTTTTGCTCCTGGCGTACACTTCACTCAATCATTACTCATCAATGCTCTAGCACAAGATACTCAACTTGCTTTGCCAAGGGGCCACTTTTGCAGAATGACAGGAGGCCAGGGGCCAGTAAATAAATAAACATTTATGATATTTATTAATTAATACATATAAAACATGAATTGCCTGTTTCTGACCCTTTGCCATTTGCTGCCCTCACTAATCTTTGCCAAGAAGCTGATCCAGTCACAGCAACCCCACACAGATCAGGTGTACGCAGAGATGATTCTAGGATTTGGGAACATTCGGGGCTGAGGCCTGATCTCTGTTGACAGGGTCTGGAGGGGATCCTTCCATTTTTATGTTTTTTTGACAATCAAGCTTAATTTTGATGTTTTAGGCACTCTAGCATCATATTTGAAGTTAAACTACAAACAAAATCACAAATACTGTATTTTCACTGCAAATTAGAAAATGGTCATCAAGCCACCCAGCACCCTTTTGAGGGTCAGATCTGGCTCACCGGCCTTGACTTGAGTATCACTGCTCTAGCATGTTCAGGTACCCCAACTACAGACCCATCATTGACATTAGATCTTTGGATAATTCCCCTTCTGTTCATTTTTTTAGAGGCCACCTATGTTACCTATGGAAGGATCCACCACTGAAAGTAGCAATACTTCAATATAATAATTGTAAGTAGAAGTCCTATACTCAGCATTTAATTTTTAAGTATGAAAGTATTGTTTCAGCTAAATGTACTTAAAAGAACCAAAAGTAAAAGTACTTGTATGAAAAATCATTAACTTCTTTAACTGTATTAAAAAAACAAAAAACATCATATTGATGTTAAAACCACAATATCTTTTTGCACAAGTACAAGTCCCTGGAAATATTTCTTCTCTCTTTCAACAGATTTCTCTTCAGTAGAAAATACATCCAATGAACACTGTTTACCATGAGGTTTAAAGAAAATCCAGAGTAACTGTGACATTGCTGTTGGATTTTTTAAATTCTGTATTTCAATGCTGTGAGAATCACAAATGAAATTCCATTGTATTGAGGTGAATGCAGAAATCTCTGAAAACCTGGGCAAACAACAGCAAAAGTGTCTGCATTACTAAAGGTGGGTAAAAATTTATTTTTGTTGTATTTTGGATGAACTGTGTGCCTGAGTGAAGGTGCTTTGCTTCTTACCATGTTTGATCGACTGTGCGTAAAGATGTTTGCGTAAATGTGATTCTAATGTGTGGGATCTGCTAAAAAACATCCATATACTTCAGTGGGCATTATGGGGTAAATTTGATAGATTGAGCGTCATTTTCTCCCTGAGCCTCTTCCCTTTCTCTCTGTCATTCTGTCCGTCCATCCATTACAGCTGATCCTATTGTTCCAAAACCCGGAGAGCTGCGAGTTGACCCCAGAGGTCAGATAATCAGATGCTCTCCTTGGTGACCCGCTCTAACCTGCAGTTCAGGGGACAGTGTGGTATAAGACTGCGCCTCTCTTCAGCCTGAGAGACAAGCTCACATAATGCTGGGATGCTGCAGTGTTATGAGACTGATAATTCAAGTTTTTCTGGGATGCAACACAACATGCAGGTGAGACTGCAGTGCTGGACATTACACAAAGATGCGGTAAGAGAACTCTGGTTTGTGTGTCATTGTAAAATAATAAACATGTTTTGCACAAATATGACACAAACTCTGGGAATAAGAGGGATATAAAAACTCCATCTGGTGAAGTCAGTATCACTGCGGAGGATGCAACTGTCTTTACAATGTAATTTAATGGATAATTGGGTGTTTTGAATTTTATTTTTTTCATATCTGATCTCCTCTTGAAGCTGAAAAACATTTAGCAATCCATAAAGTAGATATATAGCCAAGCCAGAGTATAAATAAAGATTTTTTTTCTATTTAAAGTAACCGAATTAGATGCAAAAGACTCCTTATTATGGTATAAACATAATGCAAAGAACTTTAAAATGCTTCTGGTGGTGTCTTTGGCATTAACGCTCATCTGGGTGAAAACACATGACGAGGCTGACAAAAGCAAAACACAGAAGAGACCCCAGAAAATGGAGGCGAAAGACGGGTATAAGTGAAAGAGAGCGAGGGGGAGAAAGAAGAAACGAGTGTAGGAGAAGGTGAATCTGATTTCTCCCGGTAAATTGGACTCCCCTGCTTTCTCTAATTCATGTTTCAGAGCTACTGCATCGATGGGGAGATGGAGAGGGTGAAGAGAGAGGGAGAGAGAAGAAAGGAGGGGAAAGGGAAGACAAATCCATGCAGGGGGAGAGCAGAGGGAGAGAGGGAGACTGCGGCCGCTCTCCCACAGGCAGACAGCAATCAATAAATCAATAGGAAACTGTGGTTGGCTGGAGAACGGCTGGGGCTGGGAGGATGGAGGATGGAAAAGAGAGAGACCTGAATCAAAGTAGCTCCAAGATGGATGAAGCGAGGAGAGGAAGGGAGAAGAGGAGGGAAGGAGGGTTCAATAGAGGTGGAGGCGTTGAGAGGGATGCAGGAAGAAGGGAGGAGTGCATAGAGGAAAAGGTGGTTTTAGTGGGAACTGTGAGGGGAAAATGGGTGGAGGTCCAGCAGGTGTTTTTCGGGGTCCCCTCCCCATCCTGCCTTCAGCACATCCTGCATCAGTGGTGCAGTGATAGGGCTTGGCACTGTGTGATGCCCCGCTGTGGTCTGCCCAATGAGCCCAGTGAAGCGCGGCTGTATCTGGGGCTGGGGGAAAACCGTAGGCCCCCTCTGCCCGCTGGGTGCAGCCTGGTTGACTGGCTGCTTGCCTGGCTGCCTGCCTGCTGGCTGCCTGGCTGGCTGGACATCGATCTCAGTGGGTTGGAGAGTACAGCTGGACGCACACTGAGAGCTGGGGCTAAATCTGGCTCAGGCTCAATCAACGTTTGCACCTGTCTTTTCCAAGGGGAATTAAACGTAGTAGATAGAGAGAAAGAAAGAGTAATGGTGTGTGTGAGCATGTGTGTGTGTGTTTATGTCTGAGCAAGTGTGTGTGTTAAGGTTAAGTTTTGAAGGTGCAGGAAGAATGGATGGTTTGTTAGGAACATGGTGGTTTTGCCATTAGTCAACATGGTTTAACTGCAGCAGGTGAGGTTATGGGTTGTGTGTGTTTGTTAGAGACAAAGTGTGTGTGTGTGTGTGTGCGCATCCTATCTACAGTACACATGGCTTTGATGTGCAAATAACAAGGTAAATGCTTCTCACAATTTGTTCGAGTTAAACAGCTGAGACAGATCAAATATTGTTTCTCTTGAATGGCTCTCCCACATGTCTACCATAGATAAAAAAAATTTAAAAAATTGACGATGAATTTATTACTCTAGTTTACTTACAGCTGTGAATATTTGTGTAATACTGGGGTCAGGGTACAACTAGCAGCTGGTTAGCTTCACTTTGAATAACAGCAGGAGCAGCCCGCTCTCACTCCCAATGCGTCAAATACCTCTGTGTGAGAAATCGACACCAAAGGCAGCCTTTAACATCTTTAAAGGACGCTCCAGGCTTCCAACTGAAACCCATCCACGGCATTAAAACTTAGAGCAACTGATGTAGAATAAAGATCAAGAAAGTCCACATTGGTCAGAAGGAAGCAGAGGTGGAAGACTCAACCAGACTTCCAGCCAGGAGACCACAGTTTGTGTCCTGTGTGAAACCAGAAGTCAGTGCTGTTTTAATGAAAAGGCAATTAACTTATGGTTGTCAAGCACTGATGTAACCATCATGACATATGCATGTAATAACGTCATATTATTTACTTATTTTGACCCAAAACATGATCTGAGTTTCATTGCCTATACATAACAGTAACTGTTTCTCAACATTAAGCATGTTACACTTGTGTGGCCTGCATGTTGCTATGAGATGCAAAGGGGTGTGACAGATCGTCGGTACTTGACGGCCTGAGATGAAAATGTGTTGTGAGATATTGGCAAACCTGGAAAAAATCCACCTTCTAGCATTTCTAATGTTATATTTCATTTGGATAAAATGTACGTATATGCTGTGTTATGATCTGTACCCTGCCAGGAAATAGTCTCACATAAGACCCCCTGTAAAACCTTAGTTTTACTTAAAATTTTTGCACAGATCAAACACACCAGATATTATGACTTAATTATTTAGCTTTAGAGGTGCTAGCAGGTGAATTGTTATCTTTGGACAGAGCCAGGCTAGCTGTCTCCCTCTGTTTCCAGTCTTTGTAAGCTGAGATGGCCATCTCTTGGCTCTAGTTTCACTTTTAACAAACAAAAATGAGAGTGCTATCAATCTTCTCATTTAACACTCTGCAAGAACATACATAAGTCTATGCCCCAAAATGTCACCAGCAGTAACAAGCTGTTTGAAAAAAATCTCAGCATCCCTCAAAATTGAGCTAAGAAAATATATCAGACCGGCCAACAACCTGAGTGTTTCAGATTCCATAAATTTTCACATTTGATTTATTAAGTTAATGGTTGTAATATTTTCTGCTATTTTTTAGGCAGTAATTATAATATCTGTATTGGGACCCCAGAGGGTTGGATCACAGTAAGGTGTGGAGTGAAAATTAAAAAAAGAAAAAGTAGTAAATCTTTTTTTTCTTACTATACTTTCATTTTTTGCTTGAAAAAAGAACTCAAGAGAATAATGTCAGAATTCATCTTAAAAACAACATCATGTGTAATATGTGTGTAATCGTAGAAATGTAACTGCCATTAAATCGCCCAATATCACGGAAATATAACAAAAGACCTCTGTTGTATTATCCCCTCAAATTCAGATTTGTTTCGAACTTACTTTTCTGTTTTTCAGGTCCATGGCCCAGTGTGATTTCGTGTTTGTGACAGGAGAACCATAAATATAAGTGAAATGATCAGTAGTT
This sequence comes from Plectropomus leopardus, assembly GCF_008729295.1. Classification (NCBI taxonomy): domain Eukaryota; kingdom Metazoa; phylum Chordata; class Actinopteri; order Perciformes; family Serranidae; genus Plectropomus; species Plectropomus leopardus. The sequence goes on from NC_056463.1 coordinate 27,893,037, forward strand.
TAAATGGCCTTGTATCTTTCAGCTTTGAATCATTCAGCAAATTAATGAAATGTTTTCACTGAATTTCAAGTTTCTAATTTCCTCAAAAAAGTCATACGTGTGATATCTGTGCGGACTAACAGTGACACAATATGTACTTGCTGCATTTTACTCATGTATTTAGAAACCGATAAACTTCAATTCAAGCATTAGAGAGTCGCAACTTAGCCGATCTCATCTCTATTAGTGCGCTCTGGCAAACTCTTGAGATGTTTATAGCTTATGTGTCAATAGCCGTTGTGCAATTAAGCTGTTTGCATTGATAGCCTATTAGATGGCTTTCTACAGATTCTTTATCGTGCGAGGTGTCTGTGCAGACTGTCAGGGATGTACCACAGATTTATAACTAACGATCGCTGTCCAGCAACTCGTTAACCATCTATAACAAATAACTAGTCCCTGCCATTGTTTCCTTTTCTTTCTCCTTTCAATGTATTCCCCCCTCTGTCCTCCCATCTACTATATTTTCTTAGCCTTTCCGCTCCCCTCACCTCCTCAATTTTCTTTTCCCCTTGACCTTTCCTCTTTTACTCTGTTTCTTCCTACCCTTTTTCTGTCTTTCCTTTTCTCCGCTTTTTTCTTCTCCTCTAGTGCTTTCTCTCCTCTCCTCTCCTCTCCTCTCCTCCTCTCTCCTCTCCTCTCTGGGGTCCCATCCTACCGAGGCTGCTCCCACCCAGACACAGATGGCCCCCAGATCAGATTTATCAAGGCCAGTAGAGCCCTCTGCAAAAGGTCACTCTCTTAAAAGCTGACCGATCAATGGTCCAACTCCTAATACTAACAGCCCTGCTTTTTCGTCTTTTCTCTTTTTTTTTCCCGTGTGTGTGTTTGACCATGAGTGTGTGTATCTACATGTGTATCTGTGTAGGTGTGTATGCTTTTATCCATACCTGTATGTGTGTGTGTGTGTGTGTGTGCGTGCAGCTCTGAGACAGAGATGAGGGCCCAGGGTGTTACTAATCGAAGGGCTGTCCCTCAGACGGTCCTCTAATGACCTCTCCCACCTCTAATAGTGCAACCTTATTGAGGCTCTACTAAATATTTCAACAAGTCATTAGCTCATTACACGTCATTATCTACAGCGTGTTCAGCCCGCCAGGATTAGCTGCGAGACTTTTAGCAACTTCTCTGTGGGAAATCAATAATCGGCAGACACTTTCAGTCACTGGGATGATCTGTGTGTGTGATCGTGTGTGTTGATCGGAAATTCACATAATCACACATCTGTGCACACACACACATACACACGCACAAACAGGTAGAAATTGTTATATTTTCACCTCAAGTACATCGTTGCTCCTACAAGATTGCTAAATACATGTTTAATTATCAATTTCTTATTTTCCTTGTTAACCTGCATGGGAAAGCAGAGAAACATTTGCTGCACAAAATTATACTTGCTGGTGCGGTGCTGCAGCCAAGTGTTTATGAAATGCAACATCCCAGGTTTGAGTTGCTGCTGATCTCACATCTTTCAGTTACAAAATAACATTTATTTAATTGAGATATTACTCTAATCTTTGGTTTTGGGTTTTTTAATTACTGGATACATTTTCTCTCCTCAAGCTTCTAGAAATTACCAAATTGTTGGTAAATTTTGTCATAAGCTGACTTTATGCAACTGTTGACAATCAGCTGCACTTAGACATTACCTCACTTTAAAGGGTCATGAGCCAAAATAGTTGTGAATCACTGACGTAAACCTTCACAGAACATTCCTGACAACCCATATACAGGATAATAAGTTTGAGTTGAACTGAATTTCAGTGGTATTTTAATTACATTTTTGTGCTAAACCAGACCTAAAATTATTGAGAAGTTGCTTTGTTTGCATCTGATGGGTAGAACATTTTCATTGTATGAGTATACACACATACTCGTTTGAACTCATATATCATTAATCTGTCACATCAGTTGCTTTGGGAAGTTGTGTTGATGCATATTTTTCATCTTATCGGTGGTGCTATTTATCAGTCAAGATTATTTTTTTCATGTCTTTATTTAAACAAGGACCATGCATAAAAAAAAATTAATCTTGAAAAGAGAATAGATGATTAAGATTTAGCTATTAGCTAGTTTACATCTGCAGTCCCTGTGCAGGTACAAACAGGACAAATACCTCACAGTAAAAAACACTTACCACACATGATAAAAAACAATACATTACAATAGACAATACAAAAAAACATAAAAAAACATCAACGTACCAACACATTTGTAAAACCTGGATTGGTGTGAACTGACGTGTATTGGAGATATTGGCTATATGGATATCTGCGATCACTCCAGTATATTTTTAACTATATGGCACTTGACTTGTGGTACTCACAGTGGCAAAAAAATACATTTGAAAAACTCAACAGCAATGTCCATTTCAAGAAATCATGACCTGCTTACTCAAGATAATCTGCAGACCTTGCTGTGATCAGGGTCATGTAGGAACTATTTTCTTTCTCCTCAGCTACACTAACTGTATCATAGTGCAGGAGGAAGAGTGGATCTACCCATGGACAAGAGGCTAGTGCTCTTGAAAGTTTGAGATGTAAACATCAATGGCATCATAATGACGTGTAATGTTAGCTAGCTCGCAATTAGGTGAGCTAGCTTTAGATGCACGCTTTTTTCAGCATGGTGATATGGTTGGCAGGACCAAAATCTCTTCTGGGGCAGCCTTCAGTTTTATGGTGCCACTATGTGGAATCAGCAAGACAAGTGTACAAAGCAAAAAAAAAAGTCTTGAGACTAGTACACCTGACACCTGACAGATGGTGAAGGCTATTTCTACTGTTTGACATGTGTTATATGAGTGTTTTTTATTAACACTTCCATAAAGAATTGGGACTCACAAGAGAAAATAAAATATTTTTACAAATTCACAATTTACTCCTCATGATGAAAAAGGTGAACCTTGTATAAAATCAGTGGAGTGCCCCTTTCATTGGTTTTTGTAGTTTGTTTTCCTTGGAAAGCAGCATGAATACTTATCCTAATGAAATATAATTATAGATTTTACAGACTTATGAAATCCAACCAAAATGTAAAAGGTGATAATTTCAGTCATCAGCCTTATGGGATTATTTTTGGCTCCTGCAAGTTGATTTTGACCTGATAAAATAAAGTGAACATAGTTTTCCTATACAATTTCATTTCTAATCATTTTGTTGGTTTGTAATAGTCTGAAAAATTGGAAATTAGAGCCATCACAGCAGTGTCACCATTCGCTGTTTGTAGTGTATGTGAGTTTACCAGGAGCCATCCTATTCATTTTGAAGGGTCACAGGCCAAGGTTGAGTACCTTGGCTCTAGTGTCTAGAAGGGTTTGTGTGTTGAACCTGCTTACTGCCTGGGAGGGAGGCGAGAGCTGTTTGAGGCAACCATGAAACCTCTTTGACACACTTTAGGAGTCACTTAACAATGGGCAGGATGTGCGTGGTTAAGTGTGTGACTAATTTCTTTTAACACAGTGTGAGATTGAGAGACTGGAGGGCCAGAGGGGGGCGGAGCTGCTACTTGTTAAGAAGGTCGAAGGTCAGCTCTTCTTGAATAGACCCAGAAATCCCCAATCAATTACGCAAACACACACACACAAACAGAAACACACGCCTGCATTTGAATACACATACACACGCACAAAAATCAGAGGAGTCTATTATAAGCCCATACATTTTTTTTTGTTTGGAGCTGCAGTGCTGCATACCAAAGAGAAACAGATATAATTCTGTGGGGGCAGTGAATCGACAATCAGTTAATGACAAATGGGAAGCACAGTGTCTGTAAACAGTCTTAACAGTTACGACCTAACCAGCAGCTTTCTCTGCTCTGGCGTTTGCCTTAAACGACGGATCTGTGGGGTCCATCTATCACTCTCTCCTCACCAGCTCCTCCTGCTGCAGAAGAGACAGAAGAGGGGGATGTTTGAATCAGCTAAAAGTTTAAAAGCTTTATTATAAAGAGGAAATACAATTGCTCTCTTTCGTTGCCCATCTGTCTTCCCATTGTTGTTGTGTGCTGTCCAGGACGGCGGCAGCATTACTCAGCAAAACAGCAAATCTCCTCATCGGAGAAATTAATAAGTGAGATATGATCTAATCTAAGTTAAGGCGAAGGACCGGTTGCAGGGAGTGCAATGAGTTTACAATATGTAATCAGATTTCAGTTACCTCACAACCAAAGTGTTTTCTTAGAGCGAAATGCTTTTACTCTGTATCTAATAAGAAGGAACTTGTTTACTTTATAAAAATGGCCACAGCAATTACAGCATATGATGCTCACTTGCACTGACTTTTTTTTCTAGTAGGAAGATGTTGAATCATTTATTGAATTTGAATAATCTTAAACGCAGATGTGCTGCCAGAAACTGGGTTGGCAAGATGGACCACTGAAAATCTTGGGGTTGGCAGCAAAACTGAAAGCCAAAACTAAATCTCTGTAATGCAGTTATGCTGTTGTGGTATACAACCTAGCTGTAAACTATATCACTATGGAAAGTTAAGATATTGCACTCTGATATACTTTGGTTTCTTATTTTACAGTTAATATTGCTTATTATCTGATGTGCACAGACTGAGTTCCACAACAATCCTGTCTGAAGGTGTTGTGTATCTATGAGGGTTGCAAATTGTAAGCATTTTTCTTTAATTCATGACTAGTAACATCAAGGATCAATTAATGATTATTTGAGATAACTTTGCTCATACCAAATAATAGCAAATATAGCAAAGATTTTTTACTCAGTCTAAGGTCACTTCAATGCAATGCATTTTATCCGACAGCATAGGCCTAAGAAACAAAGATGTTGAGGCCTAGACATATAAAAAAACTTTGGATATTATTGAATAATGTTTATTTTCCAATGTTGTCTTCTGCCAGACTCCAAGATGGCAACCTTGTTAGATAATTCTTATTGTTAAATAACAATAAGAACATTATTGTCAAATACAGTTTTAATTTAAAGGAGAAGACTGATTGTAAAGGGTGAAAGGTTTACTGCAAACAAGCCTACTCAAGTTTATGGGAAACATGTGGGTACCCAAATAACCCACTTTTAATTATATGTTGAGGTAAGAGTTCAATAGACCCCCTTTTAAAATGGCATTGCCATTTGTTCCCATGAAAACATTTAGCCTAAATTTGGAGCATTATTTAGGCCCCTTTTCAACAAGCTGGTAGCAAGCATGGGTGTAGCAATGGATGCCATAGGTTGTCTAGTTTCAAAAGATACCAGAATAACTTTGTGCTAGCTTGAAAAATGAGTGTGTGACATCCTTTTAAAGACAGTAGCATTGGCCTTCAATCATTTTTGCCACAGATAGCAAGCTATTTTACCAGGGGGGCCATTCCCCCCTGCACCCCCCAGCCCCCCTTGAGGGCACCACTGCTTAAACGGTTATCCCATGTACATTTCATAAATGTAGCACTTAACACACAATATTCCAACACTTAACTCAGTTGGTAGGTGTTGGAATACAGGTTGGGTGAAGATTTAAATTGTTACGATGTCAAAAGCATTCTCTGTAATTAATAATAAATATGCTATGGTTGTGTGACTTTGTGATCACTGCAGATGAAATTTAGAATCGTGCATGGCTGAAATTGTATCATGTACCTTTGATAATGAATATTTCTCACTTTGCCACGTTTAAAATGTGCTCAATATTTTTACATTCTCCAAGCCAAATTCAGCCAAAACCACACACAGCTATTCTACATCGGTCGGCTTTTTTATGCCTTATTTTCCATCTTCGCCTTCTGTATTCTCCCTATCTCTCTCTCCTCCTCTCATTTCTCCCCTCTCCTCCCTCACACTCATTTCAGTCGTAGGCCCATCCCGGCATCCACCCCAACAATATTTCACATCCTGATTTATTTTGGTCCTGGAGTCATGCAACCCTAAATATTGTAACTGACCCTGGGCGTATTGATCTCCCTGTGTCGGCTAGCACTGCGACTTCCTGCCTTATAACGACCCTATGAAACCCTCCACGATCTATCATTATCAACATCGTCATCATCATTTAGAGAAAAAGCCCAATGCGCTCCATATTAATCTGTTTGTATGTGTGTGTTTATTTGTCGATGTGGGTGCATTTATGTGCGTGCTGTGTTGGTATTTTCCTCCACATCATGTTTCTGCATTTGTATACCTGCATCTAAGTCTGCTGCCTTTTTGTCTATGTGTGTATCTTTGTTTATCTGCAGGTGTGTCCATGCTGTGTGTGTATGTGTGTGTGTGTTCCTAATGATGCTATTTCGCCAGAGGAGAGAAGAAACCCCTGTCACCATTGTAATGAGGGGTATTTATATCAGTTACCTGGCAGTAAACCACTCTGATCTCCTCTCCTCATGTCTCATTCCTACAAGACAGGTGTGTGTGTGTGTGTGTGTGTGTGTGTGTTTACATGTGTGTGTTTCTGTGTATGTCAGTGCAACATTACTGGTTTGCATTTGTGGAAATACATGGCTTTGTGCGTGTGTGTGTGTTTGTGTGTGTATTTAATTCCATAAAGGTACAAGAAATGTAAAGGATATCATGGACACAGCACAAAATGGTATGTGTTTGTGTGTGTGTGTGTGTGTGTGTGTGTATGTGAGAAGGAGGAGTGTGTTGAGAGGGAAAGAGACAAAGAGGGTAAATTGAAAGGAAATGATGACCGATGAGTCTGTGTCGCACATTAGTGTTCTGCAGTTTTTTTTTTTTCACCATGATTGTCTGTTTCCTCGGACCTTACTGCACGAGTGTGACTGTGTATGCGTGTGTGTGTGAGCTTTGTGTAGCCTTAGGGTGCAGTTTTTATCCTTATCTGTACGTCCAGGAGTGTGACTCGTCTGAAAGCGCCTTTAGAAATTTCTACATCTTTTGACCAGAGGCCTTAAAAAGTGTGTATGTGTGTGTACTTTACACCTACAGTCTTGGTTGGGGCAGTGCGTGTATGTGTGTGTGTGCATGTGTTGGGAAAGTGGGGGTGGGTGGGGGGGTGAGGCTGTATCCATGGTAACACCCCACCGTCACCCCCACTGGGTCCTAAAAGACAAAGAATCACACACACACACTCACACACACATGCACACAGAGCACTACAGGGCCAGCTGAGCCAGATCAATATTTCTCCCCATTTAAAGAACAGAATTCAGAGAATGGCTTTTCAGCGCCCAGACTGCAGCCGTGCTTTAGACCTTGGGTTTTTACACTAAACACCCAATCTGCAAAATGGAGAGGTTTTTTTGTACCGACCCAAAAATAATTCCTGGCCTGAATCTTTTTCCTTTTTTTTCTTTTTACTGTATTGATGGATTTGTGGAGCCCTGCAAGGACCTCTGTCGTGCTCTCTATCTTTGTCTGACAGCCCCCGTTTTCCTCTCGCTACATTTTCCCTCCTTTACTTCTACCTGCTCTCCCAACCCTGTTTCCAGTGTGTGAGTGACAGGGTCAGATTGCATTCAGCATCCCCTCTCTTTGTCCCACCCCGTGGCTGACCACAGCTCAGGCCCCGGCAGCTCCCTCTCAGGTCCCTTGGGGTGTCCGAGCCCATCTCTGTGGCTGAAGGGCTGGACTGGCCTTGGCCCAGTGGCCCTGCCGGCTGCCTGGAGGCTGAGGGGAGGGGGCTGAGGGTCCATGGGTGGGGGGGGTTGGGTCCCTGACTGCTGTCAGTGGATGAGGGCTCCCTCTAGCACTGCTGAGTTGTAACAACAGGGGGATAACCAAAAAAGAACAGATCCTTGTAGCACACACAAAGATAGATTGTTTAATATGTGTAAAATTATGTTTGTTCTTCCCAAATATATCATGCAAGCTGATTAATACAAGTGCATGAACATGCACGTAAGACAAGCATACAAGCACACAGTCAAACTCTCAGATACAAACAGATGCACAAACACGCATAGAGAATCGCCCAAGGCTGATTGGTGCATCCTGTTTCTGAAGCAGCCATGGGAGGTATCCGAGGCCTCTCCAGTTCGATATCTTGACAGCTCCAGTGTGTGTGTGTGTATGCATTGTGAACACCCGCATTTCATTAAACACATCCCACATAGCGGTCTGTCACTCTCCTCCTCCAAACAGAATAATTCATTGTTCCTTGATTTTGTTTGTTTGGAGTCTTTACAGGTACGAATCTTTTCGTCTTTAGCCATTACTGTTGAGACTGTGATCTGATGGAGGAAACTGATAATTGATTTCATCAGGCAACAAGGCCGCGGGCCACTCGGAGCAGAGAGTGAGAGATTGGAGGGGACTTTACCTGAGTGGGTCCATTTTCTACATAATCCTCCACAATCATCCTCCAGTCATCACCATGCTACTGGAGAGCCCGTGTGACACATTGAAGATTACTGTGCAATGCTCTCATTAGATGTTAACACTCAGTGACCTGTCAAGTGCTCTTGAACAAAGCTCCAGCAGCCTGTGGTGGCACTAATGAGAGAACAGTGCATACGTGGAGTGAAGAGAAAGTCAATCCCACGCTGCAGTGAGACACACCTACACTTTTAAAAAAGGATGAGCCCCTTTTAAGATGTCACTGCAGTTTGACACAACACACTTGAAAGAATAAAGACCTGGTAACAGCTTGACAACACTTGCCAAAGCAGCACATGTTGCTTTTCAGCCTGTAATCACAAACACGTTAAAATCACATGCCTGTGAGGGTTTAACTGTGTGAAAGAAAATACACATATTACATATTAAAGGAATACTTCACCCCCAAATGATCATTTGTATATCAATGTTGAATTTGTGAAGAGGACTGTTTTTTCCCCCCTGCATGCCTCTGATAAACCAATTCTTGATGAATTTAAGTGAAACTCAGTGATATGTTTGTTATCGTGTGGCTTAAAGGGACAGTTTGGATTCACATAATAACACAAATAAACCAAGTAACATTACTGTTTTTGTCAATGGATTCTGGCAACAATAAGTTTCATTTTCAGTGTTCCCCATAAGAAAGAACTGTCTGTTTGGGAAGTACTGAATAAAGAGACTTGGATTTTACTGCATGAGTTGTGTGAGAGTTTGTAAATGGACGTTTTGATTCCAGTTTTGCTTTTGTTAAACCATTATGACTTCAGTTCATCAGACATTTTCTCTGATTAAAAACAAACTTTTCTTCATGAATTTAACACAAGACCGAATAACTGGGGAGTAAAGCATTCATTTTAAGTCATTAAACCTTCCAATATTTTTTATTTTTTTTTTTACTTTTCATGTGGAAAACAGAGCCTTTCCCAGCATGCACAAGGCAAGAAGACAATCCTCCATGGACAAGTTGCCAGTCAATCAAAAAAAAAAAAACAAAACAAAAACCCCACACTTACAGCTCCAGTCAACTTAGAGTTTGCAGTTTAATTTGAGTGAATTTTCAACTCACTGCATGTGGAAGGTAAACAGAGCATCTGGAGGAAACCCACACTGACACAGAGAGAATGTAACCATAACATAACCCCATCCACCCAAAATTCTGCTTTTTGTGTATCACTCGCCCTCTGTGCACCAGAAAGGTGGCCTGAATGAGGTTCAAAGTGTCAAAACACCCACAGAAAACATAAAAAAGGAACTCACCTTCCTACTGTCCATCCTCATATCCAATTTGGTTTGCTTTTCTGTGAAAACTTCTCACTGCTGGAATTCATCATGAAAAACTTAAAACTAAGCATAGTGGCAATCTTTGTAAGGACCAAACTTTAAAAATCCCCATTTGAATCCTACAGGGGTGTAGGAAAGAGTTTCACTTAAATATCATGCAAAAATAATGTAACCATCAGTGCTGCGACTCCTTGTTGTTCTATTTTCTGTATTGTTTTTGGTATATTTACCAATAATCCTTTTTTATTCTCACAAGGCAAACATAGGCAATTAACAACTGTTTTAAATTAGATTTAACATGATTTGTTGTTGCTGTGAAATAAATTAATAGGGTATTTATTACTAAGGCTAAACAGCAAGTGATGACAGACTTAAAATGTAGCTGGCATTGTGACATTTAAAGTTTCAAATCAATTACTGAATTAATCAGTCGACAAAAAGGAGGTGGTCTCTACTAGGGTTCAGATTACAGAAACTCATCAATACATTTTTCCAGCACATTGCAATGTATCGGTATTGTCCTCAATACTGACCTCATACCTGGATCATATATGGACCACAACATTATTATCATTATTTCACTGCATTAGCCCAAAACAGATTTTTTCATTGGCTTATGTCATCTATGAACTGACTTTAAATTGAGTTTTGACAAAATTTAATTACTATATCATAATATCTATCATCATCATGGCATAAAAGAGATTGCTATGACACATTGTGGCTTGGTCTACATCCCACACAGACAAAACTGTCCAAAGATAAAAGGTTATTCACTGGTTATTAGATTTAATATTGTTTTATTTTATTTTTTAACATAACATTTTATGGTTTGATCCATCATCCTTCCTCCCTGAGTAACGGATCAAGAGTGCATGAATGCAGTCCGCAAATGTCATTGAGTGCACGCCTCCTTCGTTTTGCCTGTGACCTGTTTGAGTGCCGTATCTCTGAGCTATTTGTGGTGGTGCTTCTTCCATCAGCAGCGACCAAGGTTTTCTGCTGAAGGGACGAGCCAAGATATACAGACCAGGCAGACACGGCCATATTTCAGATGGGAGAGGGAGATGTGTGTGCTCTCTCTCTCTCTCTCTCTCTCTCTCTCTCTCTCACACACACACACACACACACACAGACACACACACACACACACACAGACAGACACACCAAGACACATGTATATCAGCACACACACACATAGACAGAGGAGGGAGGGAGGTGGTAGTGAAGTGGCAGGCCAAGGGGACAGAGTGAGGTGGGGCCAGGGGTTGTGTGACAAGGGGACGGGGACACGCTGTCTGTTGTGTGTGTCAGAGGTAGTGATGCTTTGGTGTGTGTGTGTGCGGGCGGGCTTCTTGGTGGTGACACAGACACCTTGAGGTGTGGCAGACAGTCACTAGCTGTCTGTAAATAATGTGTGCCTGAAGAGGAAAGTCAAAACCTGGAGAAAACTGTCTGTACACAGTGGCTTCACTTTTGCCAAATATTCTTGTGTTCCAGGCTTAACTAAAATGCATAATTTATACAATCTATTCACTTGTAACAACCCATGATGATGAGAGATACTTTAGAAATGCTGACATATTTCATGCACCTTGTTTTGTTTGAGCAACCTTTTTGACTCCACCTGCAGCAAATTTAATTTGATTTAAAAAGTAAAAAAAACCAACATGAACTCTTTGTAGAGTGTGTAGATGAGTTGGGTTGAAGAACACACCTAGGGCATGATTTAGAAGATCCCAGCGGCCTCCAGCTTTGAAAATGGAGGAAGTCTGAAACCTTAGAGACTCTATACATGAGTTTGGCCGGAGAAGAAGGAGCATTACCGAGAGTTGTGACAGAAATAGCCAGTGGCCTCCCTGAGAGCTTCAGAGTTGATCTGTTGAGATGGACGAAGTTGTAGTTCTCCTCTGGCCTTGAGGGTAGAACGGTGAAAGGGTTAGCACTCCTGATAAGACATAAACTCAAGAAGACCTACAGCTGTACGGGCCACCAGTGATGCTTCAGAGCAAAGGATAATGAGAAGTTTTTGATATCTAATAAATTACAAAACAACATGAACTATCCATGCAGCACAAAAGATGATAATTCAGAAACACTGTATATTTCAAAATTATTTAAAGTCGTCACGATTCTTTTCAGACAAGGTATGGAAACAAGCCCAGTCAGTGATACGAAAGGTATTTTTTACAGTTTTGACATTTTGTCATGAGATTCAGACCAGTTGGACCCAAATGCAGGAGATGGCAGACAACTGGAACTCAAACAGAAAACTCTTAATTTCTAGGTTGGAGCATGGAAAACAGCAAACAGAAAACCACACGACTAAATCAAGGATCCAACAATGACTGAACTAAAAAAAGGGACTTACAAAATACAAAATAATACAAATAGAATAGAAAATAGACTGATGGTGAGATGAAGTGCAGGTGGAGAAAAAGGGTGGAGAAGCTCAGATGAGGGGAATAAAGTGATGAGGCAGAAGAAAAGTTGGGAAGCTGATTGGCTGGGAGAAACTGAGGAGGAGAAAAGGAGTAATGAGGCTGAAGCAGGGCAGGTGTGTAGATGTGTAAATGATGGAAAGGAGCACAGGATCACAAGAGGGGGAAAAACACAATAACCTCAAACCCTGAAACCAAGAAGACACAATCTTGTCAATAACTGGTGAAAACAAAGACAGACATTCTAATAAAAGCAACTTAAGTGAGGCTTATACACTTTGACCAGTCTCCCAAAAAGTCTGAAGAAATCAGGACACAGCAGACTGCGACACCTGTCATATTAGGAAAAAGCACAGGCGTTACTAATAACATTTATGTTGGCACAGGTCTATTGCAATGTGATCTCATCCCTATTCCGCATATTTTACTGCATGGGCAGAAGCTCCAGGCTTTACTAAAATGTTTGTGTTGATGCAGAGGGGGTTGGCAGCTGGGTTAAGGCAGCAAAAGTACTTGGTTAGGCAACAACAGTACTTTATCGTGGTAATGGAAAGAGATGGTTTACATTGGAGTTGGTGGAAAGCCTGGTGTGGCTGACACAAATCCTACAATGGTGCCCAGGTGGCATATTTTGACGCCCTCGGAGTGAGACCAGGTTTTTTATTCAAGTGACCAAGTGAGTCATGAAAGCGTGGGAGTGAATCAGCATGCACATCATCAGAACCCTGAAACTGAAGCAGGTAAATGCAATTCAGTCATTAACCAATACTGTACACTGAGTGTAATGTAAGTGACCTTTATGTAGAAATATTTTGAGACATCACTAAATCAAGATGCATGATGCACAGTATTATAATTCAATAGCATTTAACAATAGCCTGGTGTAATCGTGCAGTAGTGCTGTCCCAAACAGTTGTAGTTTGCAGTGAACTCAATAGGGAGAGGGGGATCTGGATGTGATGTCTCATTAGTTAGACAGTTATGTAAAAACAACATACAGTTTTTCTTTAGCCAAAATCTGGGATTTTATACATTCTAAATACCTGGAATTGAGGGCTAAAGGGACCCAGTACCTGTTGGAATTATGGTTATAAACTTGGTGCGATGAGTCACCTAACTGTCTAAAGGCAGACGTGTTTATAGCTCTTCCAAATGGCCACACTCGAAGGCTGGGCAAAAAGCCTGAGGTCATGAGAGTGAGGGCAGACGCCATGAATCATACAAATGAGCATAACAGTTCACACTTTCATAAAGTCTCTCCCAAATTGTATGCAGGCTGTTGCACTTGATCGCACACACAAAACGGACAGCAGTGTGAAGGCTTAAAGAAAAGCTTGTCAAAAAAGAGAAGTTTGAATCCTGTATACCTTTTCACCTTCCCAAACCTGTTCAATTGCTGTGCAAAGCAGCCATGCCTATTAGGCTGCCACTTTAGGAACAATTATTGGACACAGGCTTCCCCAGTTAGAAAATGTAAAAGCGGTATGAGAGCAATAGAATTCATAAGAAGTTTGAAAGATTTAGATTAGTCATGACTTGGTCTCAGTTTAGGTGGTCTTTACTACAACATTGCCCTGACCTATCACTCTCTTAGTCTTCGACTAAGTAGTACAGAGCAGTGTGTGGTTCAAAGGCCACAGAGGGTTGGTGAATATTGTGGAAGGTATTTTTAATGTACTTTTATCGGCAATATTTTCCCTTGGTATCTAAAGTATTCTTGTGTCATGTAATGCAGAGCAGGTGGACCCAAAAGCAGGAGACAGAAGAAACTTTAAAAGATCACTCTCTACAGGAACAGCAAATGAACATCATACAACCAAATCAAGGATCCAACAAAAACTGAACTGAAAACCAGGACTTAAATACAAACTAGACTGATGAGGAGATGAAGTGCAGGTGGAGAAAAAGAGGCAGTGAAGCTCAGGTGAGGAGAATAAGGTGATGAGACAGAGGAACAGGCAGGGAGCTGGGAGAAACTGAGGAGCAGGGAAGGACTGATGAAGCTGATGCAGGGCAGGTGTGTAGATGGGTAAATGCAGCACATGAACACAGGAGAGGAAAACACAGTAACTGATACCCAGAAACCAAGAAAACACAATCTTCTCAATGATAATCTGACTTATCATGTGACCCTTTGAAAACAAACACAGACTTACTAATGAAGTCAATTTAAATGAGTCTTATTCACTAGACAACTCTTCCCAAAAGTCTGAGGAAATCAGGACATAGACTGTGACATCGATTAAAGCAGCTCACCTCTCAAATACACACTTTTTTTCAGCTTTCAATGTTCATTAATTCCTAAAATCTTATTGCATTCCTGCTCAACAGCAGCACATTAAAAAAAAAAGTTATTCGAATTTGCACAAGTGATTATGTTGCCAATTTTTTTTTCATGTGTGACTTGTATGTTCACCGTGGCACATTAATGTAATACATCTGTCAGTGTTTTATCAAAAGCCCTTCTCACAGCATCTCTACAGATGAATATGGATAATTTTACATGGCAACGAGTAATGTGTGAGCAGAAATCAACGCTGTCATTTATTGGCCCCCATCATGTCCCGCAACAGGAAGCTGCAGCGAGCGCTACAATCATACTTTATTGTTCTACTTTATAGTTCTCAAATAAAAACATGAATCATCTGGCTTTCTAAAGTGCAATGTCTAATAATATCAGAGTGACTGTTTCTGCCTGCGTCTGCAATCCGAGGGAATCACTCTGTGTGTGTATGTGTGTATGTGCGTGTGTGTGTGTGTGTGTATGTGTGTGTGTGTGTGTGTGTGTGTGTGTGTGTGTGCTTTGCATGTGTTTGTGTGTGAAAGTGACAGTGAAAGAAAGAAATACACAGAGAGATTTAGTATGTGAGTGAGAGAAGGAAGAGCCCGAATATAAAAAATATCAAAAAGAAACTTGTGTGCCTGCAGGTCTGCTAGTGTGTGTGCATGTTTCTGCTAGTGTGCATGTTGTTCCCCATCAGTAGATGACGGCTGATTAAAGTGCTTCTGTGTAAGTGTTGTGCAAGGAGGAGGACATAGGGATAGAGGAGGCATCACACAAACTAGATTTACACACAGAGAGACTCTCCACAGATGAGGTGTCATTCCTTTCAATATATCATACCTAGAGCTCTTTTACTCTTTCACTCATTGTAAGTCACTCTAAGAAAGAGCATTGCCTGAATGGCTCAAATGTAAATGTATGCTGTCTGTATAACACAAATGTATACAATAACAGGCCCAGTGCAGCTTACTATGTGTTTTCTTTTAGAAAACTAGACACTTTAGTGCATGAAAATCCAATTAGGGCGTCTGTTTCCTGAGATGGAGTGACCACGCTGTCTGTCTGGCACCAACAATCATACAACATTAAAAGTTGTCTTGGTGAGATGTCTCTCTCACTTAAATGTTTATAGGCTAGCATTTCTTCTTGGCTGCTTTGTTTCTTTGTTTTTAAGTTTAAGCACTTATTGGTATGATTGTAGCTGTAATAAATCAGTTGCATATTGACAGGTGTTTATCATTTTTTTTTTGTGAACCATTTTCTAACAGTGTGTTTAGAATAGTGTTAGAATAGCTCCATGATTGAGGAAATTAGTGAAACTTCATGCTAAATTGTCATATCAGCATCTACTACTTACTTACGACCCCTAGACTACCTGCTACAGGCCTGATCTGACTGGCCAACTGGACCTAAAGACATGCATTATTGTGGACAAATGTTCTAGTGCACATAATAGGTGCTCAGTGCAGTTAGTTAATTACGCTTTAAGTATAATCTCTAATGCACAGCTGATAACCTACGTCATTTGTTTACATGAGTGTGCAGCTGATAGGTACAGTGGTTTGTTTACATGATGCTACAGGGGTGCATATTTAACATGTTCACTGAGCATAGAGAGGATGCTTGCTTGCTGTTAGTACATGGTGTTAGGCCTACACATTTCTCAAAAGGAAACATTTTTAACAGACATCATTGCTGGAGAGAATTAACTATGTCTAACTTCCACAGATTTTTCTGGTCAAAAACTGGACAACGTAAACCCAGTGTAGCAGCACTGATAAGAAAGTTTGCTGTGTGTGTTCGTGAAAGACAAAGACAACAACAGAGACAAAGACACCAACATGTCACATATTGCCACTTTGCAGTAGATTTCCACGTCTACATATTACAAGGTAGGTATCTTTCTACGTCTGCTCTTTACAGCAACACAACAGCACATGGCAACCAATGCCAAAATGTCAGCAAACGTACATGCTGGCATGGATGGTTAAGAATAGGCGACAAGGGCACAGATGGTTAAGATCAGCAGAAGGAGGAACATGGTAAGGTGTAATCAAAAATGCTTATTCTAAAAAACATCTGGTTATGCAGTGTAACATGGTGAACATTTTGACGTGCAAGAAAAGCACAAGTGTAATTAACTTGCTATGACAAGTCATGATGAATGCCCTGAAAAGATTTGTTGCCTGTTATGTTATAATTAATCACAAAATGCTTAAAATACCCCACTTGCTGTTTTTGTGTTTTTTGGCTCAGGGAGCATGTGCATTAGAATCACTCTCTGGCTCAGCTGGCTGACATCTTGCTGGCACCCTGCACACATGAAAATAAATTCCCTTACACTGCTCTATCAGAGTTCTTAGTTTTTATTGGAGATAATGGCTCTTTTTTTATACTACAAAGACTGGTAACATGCCATCCTTTACAGCCTTTTCTTATGCATAATCATGTAGAGGAATAAAGTTTTTTACGGTCAGTGGGTGTCACATGACCTGCAACTGCGACTCTACGGTTAAATGGTGTCAGGCCAGTGCCGTTATTTTGGGCTTGCTTTAGTAATGTCTGTACAGTATTATTTTGCTAAATTGCATTGCTAAATCTTAAAATACCCTTTTGGCTGAAAACTAGATTACCTTTGCACTATAACAGAGGCTTGAAAAAGGAGGGCCAGTGAGTGATGTTTGACAAAACACCTCTACAATAACTGCAAAAAAGAAATCAATGCACATACAGTGTGATCTGAAACACAAAGTTCTACACTTCTGAGGACCTTCACTATTAAAATGCATTCATGAGCCTCTAGCCTTAACCGTCAAACTTAAATGTCTTACCCCAACACTTATTGTGGGGGTGAGGGGGGTAAGAATGTCATTCATAATTTAAAAATGTAACAGATCTACATATTTGTCCTGCTGGATCCTCCTCTTCACAGACAGGGAAAATACACCAACAGTCTGTCTCATCACCTACCTTTCTCTGCCCTCAGTCATTTCTCTTCCCTCTCCCATTCATCAGCCCCTCTCTCTCTCCTCCTCTGTGTATGTCTCTCTCCCACTCTCCTCTCCCTCCTCCCACTCCACTGCTGAAACAATCATCAATTACCCTTATCCCTCTGTGTTATCCTTCTCTCAATCTCCCTCCATCTTCCCAGCCCATCCAGCAGAGTGGTTCCTCCTGGTTGGCTGCGGGCCACCCAACCCCATCCCTGTCACTCACCCTGCTCCTGGTAGCTGAGAGGAGACTGACAGCTCCATGAGCAAATCAATAATAATCTTCAACCAGTGTAATCCTATACCTGAGGATATCCCTTAGTGCACCCACAGCTTCCTGATTTTGCTCACCGTTTCTTATGTTCCGATTAGCATATTCAGTGTAGTTGTGCAGAAATGATCAGAAGGTTAGTGTAACATAGACAAAAAGGTTAAATTATATGAAAAACAGGCCATGCTGTACACGCATGCTCTCGTGCACATGTCTGTTTTGTGCGTGACCATACAAGCTCGCACACTCACACCGTCCTCTCTTGACTGTCACCGAGGCTAAGGTCATCTGGTTTGATGTATGAGCAGACTCATATGACAACCTTCATATAACTCCAACCTCTTTCCTCCCCAAGAAAATTAACAGGTAGGGCTGAAGGACTGAAGGAGCAGACGTGATCTTGCTCTTGTCTCATAAAAAACAGACCATAGCTAAAAGAGCACCCAGAGAGCATAGCCCCAATAGCCCAGTCCTCTACAATATGTAAATCTGCAAGCACAGCCACTTTATATGCCTGGATACATTTTCTTAACATCTCTGGTGGGTTTTATTGTGGACAAGTCTCATTTGAATGTAAGTAAGAGTATAATCAGGTGGTTTCCACAACTTAGTTTTGGCTATGTTTTGTTGTTATAGAGAGGTGAAGTCCCTCCTCTTCTGGTGGACCACCATGGGACATTAGGCTATTTGAGAAAAAATATGTACAGTAGTTAATGGCAAGACAAAAATTCATCTTTTATAATTCAATTTAAACTGTGCCATGAATTACACATATGATGTTTGTGATTTTAAAGGGAAATCTCACTAGATCAGAAAGATGCAGTTTGTCATTACACTGTTAATGTACATGAATTTGAGAACATGTAATTAGAAAGACTACACAAGTCGCTGAGTTGATGTCATAGCTTTCTATCCCACTGAGATAACAATGTCTGTGTTTCATATTGAGATATGCTCAAACGAGCAATGGGTGCTGTTTGTCCTTCCACTTCCCAGCTAATAAAAAAAACAGGAGTTGCTGATTGAAACACATAAGGTAAGGTAAAGTTACATTTATGCGTGGAATATCTTTGTTATCTAACCTGTTTGCTTGTGTTGATATCGTCTATTGTGTGAGATGAGAAATGTAGTTCACTGAGCAGTTTCACACAAAGCTAAATGGTACTACAACAAACTGCAACTTACTTAACTGGGATATTTTCCTTGGAATTGAGTGGTGTTTAATTCATGGCAAAACTCAAAACTGGATAAAATATGGCCTCTTTCTGTTTCCTGTCTAGGCTTTAAGATATTTGGCATTTGTTCTGGCAATGCCACATGCCTTGTTAACGAAAAAGGAAAAATAATTGCGTATGAGTACCAGGATTCAGATCTGCCCCCAAATATTATTGTTTCTTCTTTGGCCCATGCTACACCCTTCCACCATGTTTCTTGAAAAAAGGGCCTGTAGCTTTTGCTTGCAAGCAGACAAACAACCTGAACTGCAAACATAACCTCCATGGTGGAAGTAATAAAAATAAACTTTCTGTGCCTGACTCCTATTCCTGGCCCTTCTCTTTTATCTGAACTTTTCACTTCTTTGCTGTTGGATACTTGTAATGCTGGGCATAAGAATTTAATCAAATTCTCTCGTTGTCTCTGACAGCATCACTCCCGGATACAAATGCCAAGTGTTTGATTAAAATGGAAGTTTAAATTGCTTATTTGGCAGTCACAGTGAACATGAGCCTTATTTACCATACAGTAATGGAAACAAAAAAAGTATGTGGTTGTTTTTTTTCCCGGCTCTGGTGTCACAGTTACCAAACAGATTAGCTTTTCATCTGAAAGAGCTAATGACAGTTGAGATATAACTAAATGGAGGAAGATTAAATTTAGTACTTGAACCTCAATGCAGCTGAGAAGTTTTGCTGATTAGTCTGCACCATGCCTTTAAGCCTGTTCTCATTTCCACTGAAGGTTAGTTTAGAACTGCCACAATTAAAGGTACCTTAGTTACAGTGTTAAGTGACTTAATTGTTTTAAAAAATATCAGATAAATTAGCATGAATTTTTGTAGAGATATTTATGGTGACTAGGCAATGTCTACTATTGGAATCAATGGAAGGAACTTTGGTACATACGAACATGTTCCCCTCAAGAAGACTTGTAAAACTTAATTGATCTCCTGACTTTTAATGTTCCTGTAATGGGTGTTGTGTGGACCCAGATGCAGTACACCGGTAAACAGGAGTAGTTGGTAATGACGTTTATTAAACCCAGCACAAATTAAACACGAAGCAAGGTGAGGCAATTCTGCACAAAGTTCGTTCTTCGGGTTGGAACCCCAAACAAAGTCTCTGGAGGGTGAACGAAGCGAAGAATCCCGAAACACTCCCCTCGTCGGCGGAGCGGAGACCGTCGTCCTCCGAGGCAGACCCCACGTCGTCATCCCCGGGCGGCGTGGAAGCAGGGGCAGGACGGGGAGCAGAATCGGGACCCCCACGTGCCAGGGCGAGTCTGGAGGGCTGGTCGGGGTGCAGACGGTGAAACTCTTCCACGAGACGGTCATCCAGAATCTGGCGTGCCGGAACCCACGACCGCTCCTCCGGTCCATACCCCTCCCAATCCACGAGGTACTGAAGCCCCCGTCCACGGCGGCGAGAGCGTAGCAGGCGGTGCACAGTGTAGGCAGGGGTCCCATCAATGATGCGGGGAGGAGGAGGTGGCCGGGACGTCGGTTGTAGAGGGCTCTCTCTGAATGGCTTGAGTCGGGAGACGTGAAAGGTGGGGTGGACCCGCATGGTTCGGGGCAGCCGTAGTCGGACCGCCACCGGGTTGATCACCTTGTCGATGGGGAACGGGCCGACGAACTTGGGAGCCAATTTCTTAGAGTCCTCTCTCAGGGGAAGGTCCCAGGTCGACAGCCAAACCTTCTGCCCCACTTGGTAGGCGGGGGCCCGGGAACGACGACGGTTGGCGGCTGCAGCGTATCATTCTGCGGACTCCAGCAGTGCGGATCTGGCCTGGACCCAGGTCCGACGGCAGCAACAGATGAAGGCCTCAACTGAAGGGTAGGCAGTCTCTTTTTCTTGGTCCGGGAACAGGGGGGGTTGAAACCCATAAGCACACTGGAATGGGGACATGCCAGTGGCAGAGCTGGTGAGAGTGTTGTGAGCGTACTCTACCCACAACAATTGTGAGGCCCAGGAGGCAGGGTACTTTGACGCCATACAACGGAGTGTTGTCTCCATCTGCTGGTTCTTCCTCTCCGTCTGGCCGTTGGACTGTGGGTGGTAACCGGAGGACAGGCTGGTAGATGCACCCAGGAGACGGCAGAACTCCCTCCAAAACGAGGAGGTGAACTGAGGGCCCCGGTCCGAGACCACATCAGAGGGAAGGCCATGGAGCCGGAACACGTGTACCAGAAGCAGCTCGGCAGTCTCTTTAGCAGACGGGAGCTTGGGCAGGGGCACGAAGTGAGCCATTTTACTGAACCGATCTACCACTGTCAGGATTGTGGTGTTGCCTCCCGACAGTGGCAGACCGGTTACAAAGTCCAAGGAGATGTGGGACCAGGGGCGATGTGGCACAGGTAATGGCTGAAGATGACCGGCAGGAGCCCCCCGTGGTGTCTTATTTTGGCTGCAGACTGGGCAGGCGTTAACAAAGTCAGTGATGTCTTCGTCCATGGTAGCCCACCAAAACCGTCGTTGCACCATCTCCTTGGTACGAGCAATACCTGGGTGACAGGTGAGCCGGGAACTGTGGGCCCACTGCAGGACCTCGGATCTTAGGTTTTGAGGAACGAAGAGTTGGTCTGGAGGGCGCGAGCTGGGCCCCGGCTGATCCTCCACCGCAGCTTTAACTCGTTCCTCGATCTCCCAGGTGAGGGCGGCCAGGAGACAAGAGGCAGGAATTATACTGTCCGAGTTGGAGGAGTCCCCCTCCCCAACCAGAAACTGACGGGACAGAGCGTCAGGCTTGATATTGCGGGAACCAGGTCGGTATGACAGGGTGAAAGTGAATCTTGCAAAGAACAGAGCCCACCGGGCTTGGCGTGAGTTGAGTCTTTTGGCTGAGCGGATGTACTCGAGATTTTTATGATCTGTCCAGACGAGGAAGGGGACTTTGGGACCTTGGTTCCCTCTAACCAGTGCCTCCATTCCTCCAACGCCAATTTTACCGCCAGCAGCTCACGGTTGCCAATATCATAATTCCTCTCTGCTGGGGATAAGCGTCGTGAGAAGAAGGCACAGGGATGAAGTTTCTGGTCCTTAGCGGACCGTTGGGAGAGGACAGCCCCCACCCCCACATCTGAGGCATCCACTTCCACCACGAACTGTCTTTCTGGGTCCGGGATCAGGAGGATGGGGGCCGAGCTGAAGCGTCTCTTGAGGGTTTGGAAAGCTTCCTCCGCGGCCGGAGACCAACGGAAGGGGATGTTGCAGGAGGTGAGAGCCGTGAGAGGTGCCGCCACCGCACTGTAGCCCCGGATGAACCGCCTGTAGAAATTGGCAAACCCCAGGAAGCGCTGCAGCTGCTTGCGGGAATCAGGAACTGGCCATGAGGTAACTGCTGAGACTTTGGCAGGGTCCATCTCCATATGATTGTGACCAATGATGTAGCCCAGGAAGGAAACTGATGAGGCATGGAACTCACATTTCTCGGCCTTGACGAAGAGGGAGTTACTCAGCAGGCGTTGCAGGACAGTTTGGACGTGGTGTACGTGCTCTTGCTTCATGCGGGAGAAGATCAGAATATCGTCCAGGTACACGAACACGTACTTATTGAGCAGGTCTCTGAGCACGTCATTGATGAGAGCCTGAAAAACGGCCGGGGCATTGGTTAGCCCGAAAGGCATCACCAGGTATTCATAGTGTCCTGTTGGTGTGTTGAAGGCCGTCTTCCATTCGTCCCCCTCACGGATCCAAACCAGGTGATAGGCGTTGCGCAGATCCAGTTTTGTGTAGATGGTGGACCCTTGAAGCAGTTCAAAAGCTGAGGCGATGAGAGGCAGAGGGTAACGATTTTTAATGGTAATGTCATTAAGACTCCGGTAATCGATGCAGGGCCTCAGGGAGCCATCCTTCTTGCCAACGAAGAAGAACCCCGCGCCGGCGGGAGATGAGGAGGGACAGATGATGCCGGACGCCAAGGCATCCTTAATGTACGTGTCCATAGCCTCTCTTTCAGGTGCCGACAGGGAGTACAGGCGCCCCTTGGGAGGAACAGAACCAGGAAGGAGGTCAGTGGCGCAGTCGTAGGGCCGATGCGGAGGCAGCGACGTGGCCCTCGTTTTGTTGAACACCTCCCGGAAGTCATGATATTCAGGAGGTACCATGGAGAGATCTGGAGTGGAGCAGGAACTGGCAGGTGGCAAGGGCGTGACAGTCTGTGAAGGCAGATCTGGCGACAAGAGGGACTCCACCCCAACACAGACCCTGTGGACCAGTCAATGTGGGGGTTATGACGGCGCAGCCAGGGATAACCAAGGATCAGCGGGAGGTTAGGAGACCTTAGTACATGAAAGCTGATGGTCTCGAGGTGCGTGCCTGACAGGAGCATCGAGATGGGCATGGTCTGGTGAGTGACTCTCCCCAGGAGGTGACCATCTAGAGCGCTGGCCGGTATGGGGTGGGGCAGAGGATCCAGCTCGATCTCCAGTTGCCAGGCGAGTTCCTCATCGATGAGATTGACATCGGCTCCAGAGTCAATGAAGGTGGCGGGGGTGTGGGACCCCTCCGCCCCGGGGTGGCTTCAGAATGGAGACCGGGGTTAGCAGGTGGCCCATGCTGGCGGATGGAGAACCGATGGTCAGCTCCCTCCAAACGTTGCTCTCTTCTTCTGGCCTGAATCCGCCTGTCTAACCTTGTGGTCAGTTCTATCAGGCCATCCAATGAGCTGGGAAGGTCGAACGAAACCAACTCGTCCTTAATGTATGGAGCTAGCCCATTGAGGAAGGCGTCACACTGAGCTGCCATGTTCCACTCGCTCAGCCTGGCCCGGGTTCTGAAGTCGATGGCGAAATCTGCGACCGTCCGACTTCCCTGTCTTTGGCTCAGGAGACCCCCGGTGGCGTCTGGTCCCACTGGAACTGGTCTGAAAACCTTTCGAGGTTCCTCCGCGAAGGTCTGGAAGGAGGTGCAAGCTGGCGTGCCTCTCTCCCACTCCGCCGTTCCCCACGTTTGTGGGGAACGGCGGAGTGGGAAGGCGACTCTGGCAAATGGCGAAGGCGACTCTGGCTCCCTCTGTGGCGAAGGTATGTGGCTGCAGGGCAAACAGGATTGAACAGTTTGTCAAAAACGGGTTACAGCCCTCTGGATCCCCGGCGTATCGTTCGGGAGCCCCCACCCGAGGTTCGGACACCGGGCTGAGCGTTAGCGTCTGTAGTGGAGCAGGCGAGGCGGAAGCCGGTGTTGGCGAAGCGTGCTGGGTCAGCGAGGAAGCCATCTGCTGGATTGGGTGGCTAACTGGGTTAGCGCACGTTCCAGCGCTGAAGCCGATTGGCGAGCTTCGGCTGCGTTAGAGGTGAGTTGAGCCTCGTGTTGCTGCAACATTCCCTCAACGCGGGCAAGACGGGACTGGAGAGCGGTGTTATCTGCTGGGTCCATGTTTGGCCAGATTGTACTGTAACGGGTGTTGTGTGGACCCAGATGCAGTACACCGGTAAACAGGAGTAGTTGGTAATGACGTTTATTAAACCCAGCACAAATTAAACACGAAGCAAGGTGAGGCAATTCTGCACAAAGTTCGTTCTTCGGGTTGGAACCCCAAACAAAGTCTCTGGAGGGTGAACGAAGCGAAGAAACGAAGCTTACTGCACTCGGCGTGGATGAGGAGGAAACCCTGTAGTCCGACAGCTCGGCAGCACGTGTGGAGGTACCGTCGAGGAGAAGGCGGAAGAGTGGTCGGGAACAGGCGGAGGTTTCGAAGCCGATTGAGCAGTCCGAGAATGCAGCGGTACCAGTGGGGATCAAACAGCGGAATCGTCGGAGCCAGGCGGAGGAGTCTTTACCAGCGGAGCAGATCAGGAACGCCGAAGCAGAACACGTGGTCGGGGACAGAAGGCAGGTAGGTTTACCGGGGATCAGGCGAAGAGAGCAGGTCGGGGACTGGCAGGGTCGGCTTTTGAAGATCAGGCAGGAAAACGCTGGAGAGTCTTGCATGACGCGGAAGAACAATCTGGCGACGAGTGTGTGTGTGGAGCAGGCTTATATCCTGGGTTGATTACTGATGAGCTGCAGCTGGGAGGTGAGCGAGCAGAGCAGGCAGAGTGGGCGTGGCCAGCAGGTAGAGTGAGCAGAGGGAGAGTGAATGGAAAAGTACTGGAGGGAGGAGAAGGGCAGGGATCGTGACACTTCCACCATAATCAGGTCAAATTTTTAGTTTGTATGGTACTTTGCCTCAAGTCTCAGCTTTACCTTGTGTTCAGTGCTAATTAGCAAATACTGAGATGTATTAGCTTTTTGTACTACTGAGCGTTGGTGCAGCCTAACTGACAAAAAGACAAAGACTAAAAGGTCTTCGTCTTGTTTGTAAACAAAATTTTTTAATGCATTTCATTCAAATCATTTCAAATTGTGACTTTTTACACACATATTAATGCTGGCTAGCATGTCGTCTTCTATGCTTTTTGCCCATGCATTACTACATTTCTTGGTACATTCTTGGCACCAGTCAGTGGAATAGTGTAAAACGCAACCCAATTGCCATAATAAATGTTGACATTGTACACTTCTAAAAATGCTTGTATGTTGCATAGGTATGTTGTCATTTAGTGCATGTGTTGTGTGGTTAACATGTAGTTATGATAAGACTCAAAAACCACTTTATTGTTAGGAAAACATCCGATTTTGGCTTCAAAGATTTTTTCCCAGCTTTGGTGGCAGAATTATGGCTAAATATTCCACCCCAAACAACAATTTTTGTTGTATGCTGGTCTAGAAAAGTGGTCTGCAGTCGCCGATAGCTTTGCAGCCCTCTCAACTAGGTTTCGCACCTTCCACCATCATCCTCATGTCAGGATTACAAAGTCATTTATCAGAACTATTTCACTTTATGAACATTGGTATGATACATATGAAACGTACAAATGCAATCTATCTGTGCTTTGTGTAAACACACAAATCCAACATTTTCTTGGACTGGTTAAACCGTCAGCATGTTTGTACATGTGCATCATTGTGCTTTTGCCAGTAGAGAAGAGGATACAAACAACATCCTGTGTCAAGTGGATTTAAGAAATGAAAAGTCTGAGAGGGGATCGTAGCTTTCACTTGGATCTGTCTTTTTGAGAGGAGCAAGGGGTCCTGCTGTTTTGTAAAGCAGAGCGGAGGAACTCCTTCACTGTTCGGCCTTCTTCACACCTCTTCTTTCTGTTAATCCACTTGCCCTCACTCAGCTTCCCCTGTGTGCAGGTCCCTCAGATACTATCTCCATCTGCTGTAATTATAGAGACCCCCACCCCCTACTCTCACATACACACACAGAAAACACTGCCCACTGGTGTAATTCATGCTGCCTAGGGGGTCATGGGAGATTATGAGTGGGATCGATCAATGTGATGGTTCACACACACAAACGCTCACACACACATCATCGATGAGGGCCTTCTTACCTCCCCTCTCCTACTGAGGGACATCCTGCAGCTAATGAGGACACACAAACACCGTTGACTCTATCGACCACCTTAGCTTAACAAGGTACTTCATATATGGACCCGCTGGAAAACCATCAGCATGAAGACTTGCTGCTCCACACCTGCTCCACCACCGGAAAGTGTAGTTAAAGACACAATTAGCACACAATGAGACAACGTCCTGTTGGAGTCTTCACTCTGTCCCACTGCCATCACTTCCTGGACTCTTCTTGGTGTTTTTCTTCCTTAGTGCAGTTTTGATATACCAGAGATGTACATTAAAATCCAACTAATTTTATCTTTGCTGCCTGCAAGTCAGTTATGTCCAATCATCGCTTTTACATTGGCGACAGTGATATCCCAGTTGGGTTTAAACATATTTCTGTAGCACTAACACTCTTCACTTGCACAAGTGGGGGGTTTCTTCTTTATGCTGGTATGATGGTAGAGTGTAATACAAATCACAAATGAGAAATATCAAGTCTCACTGCACACCTAGTCTCTAAAAAACTGCATCATGAGTTAGGGACTTTCTAGAGGTTTGCTTGATGAGCAAATTCAAAGACACTGTATGAAAAAATGTGTTATTTATAGTACAACACATGTTTTATTACAGTGCATATGCTAGCTGTAGAAGCAAGCAGTTCAACATCAGATTTGGCTGGTTGATATTAGGGATGTGGATATTGATGTAGTTAATGCCTTACCTTCCACTCTGCCTGCCTGCTTCAATTGAACTTCAAGTGTTCATTCTTATTTATTTTCGAATTTCGAATAATTACGATTCTGCTTGTGCGGTTTTTCACTATAGATGATGATGATAAAATATGGGGAAGCGTATATTTTAAAAGATTGTTTGGGTTTTTTCTTTGTAATTGAAAGGACAGGTCTAACATGGAAGGGGGAGAAAGGGGGCATGACATGCAGGAGAGGGCCACAGGTTATAGAATCGAACCTGCGGCCTCTGCGGAAAGGATATAGCCTTTTCACATAGGGCACCCACCCTTCCAAGTGAGCAACTGGGTGCCCCAGATGCACGTTTTATGAACAGTCTATGACAAATAAATTGCATGTAACTTCAGCAGTGTTACGCCCAACCCTATGAGGCAACAAAATCACATTGTCACATGAGACACCTTTAAAAGAATAAAGTCCAGGGCATTTATTAACAAAAACATACAAACTAGACAAAAATCCCAGGCAGAGAGGCAGCAAGACCAGCAGTCCGAACACCAGAAGCCTCTCTCCTCTCCTAGTGCCAAAGAAGAATTTTCAGCAACTGCTTCCCCAGTCAGGTGCAGTGCACCTTGTTAGGTGATGCGGCACACCTGGGCAGATATACAGAAAAGGGAAAGGGGAAAGGGACAACAGCAAAGAACACATACAGCTATCACAGCAGCAGTATGAAAGGTTTACTTCTTTCTCGCTGTAACTTAACTGAACTCTGGTACAGCTGTTGAGGGTGTGAAGTTAAAAATATATATAACATTACGATATAATGTTACGAATGGTAACATGCTGCATTGTTTTCTGTGAAATCCAATTTGTGTTCCTGTGTAGGCAATTTCCATACAATGAACAAGCATTAACAAAAACATCCTAAGGAGTAATACCAGATTGTAAATGTCTAATGTTAAAATTCTAAGCATTACAACTTAAATCTTAAACATAAAGGAAAATGTATAACATTTAGAGGCATACAGCATATCAGTGACTGATTTCCCCCCCTCGGTGCACTTGATGGGATAACTATTTTGAAATTCAGACTAATTTCGCATTCCTTATATGCATAAATAAAAATCAATCTTTAGATCCATCTCTGCACCTGACCATCCAGCTCAGGGCTGGTGTCTATCCCAACATGCACTGGGTGAGAGGCAGGGCACATTCTGGACAAGTCCACACTGATGTGAACATTGGCCAAAGGTGATGGCCTGTGAAGAGGTATTATCCTGAAGCCATATGGCCTGTTGCCAGTACAATGTAAGTGCAAAGAGAATTGCTTTGAGTATGTTCAAACACTCCATACATCACAACATCCCGACCAATCAATTTGTCCCAGAATATTGATGTCCAGCAAAGTGTCTATAACAGCGTAATGTCTACCTGTCGAGTCGTGTGTTTGTATGTTGAAGGTGTGTTTGCAGATGTGAACATGTCCATATACATGCCTGTGAGAGAATGCGTGTGGCTTCACTGTTTTTTTATGAGTGTTTCTGTATGTGTGTTTCTATCTGTGTGTGTGTGTGTGTGTGTGTGTGTGATGTATGGATTATGGAAGCTGACTGCTGGGGTCCAGAGCAGGTGTCAGGTTGCTGCTGGGAACATGAAAGAGTCTCCAAGGGGGGGAGGGGACTGGTCAGCAAACCTGACCTACAGAATCAATGTACTTATAAAAGAGCAAATGACAAGATCAGAAGAATGGCTAACATCAGGAAGTAACAGAGGGCAGGTACAGTACAAAGCACTGACACAAAGAAGAAGAAACAATTATTTGATTTGAACAACAGAAACTTATAAAAGAAACTTGATACAGTGTCTATACGGTCACAGAAAAAGTCTCATCTGCCATAATGTCTGCACAGATTGAATTGAACGTGTAATGACAGTGCAGAAGTCATGTGCATTTATGGCATGCAGAGTAATGCTCCTGAAATAGCCTTCACACATACCTGCATGTATGCATACATACGCACACTCACTTAACCACTTTAAATCTTTTTCAATTAATGAATGGGGAATAAGTGTTGAGACACAGCCCAATCACCAGAGTAAACACACTGGCATTGTACTTTTCTGCAAAACCTGGATTTGTGTCAGACATGAGATTGCTTTCAAGCAGCAGCCGACTGCTCAAGACCACAAATTATGTCAGTTTAACAAAAGTCTGGGACATTTTCAACCATGTATGTTGCAACCAAACCGAGTATTTTTTAAAAACACATTTCCAGATGTGATTGTGGTGACCAAATCTGGTATTTTAAAACATGATCTTTTCCTAATCCTAACTAAGTGCAAAAACCTAACCACAAGTTAACCACAATGCTGTCCACATAAAATTGAAATTTTAAATGTTGAGTTTCAACATATGCTGCATATAAAGTGTACAAATTGTGAATTGTGAATGTGAATTAAAAAATACATTAAAAGAGTTGATTTGTGCTAAAAAGAAATTGAAATTTGAACATCTTTATTTCCTTGAGGCCGTTTAATACTATCAAAAGCTCCCGAAAAGCTGCAGGGTGGACACTGTGATCACATGTGGTGAAATGGATTTTGTCAATAAATATGTGAATCCAATGGGTCACTGGTCTGTCTGCTCTCAAACATGTCTGAATTTGACACTTGAAGAGATGGGAGTGCTTCAATAAATCAACAAGCTTATGTTTGAATTTACACTGTGGGATGGGTGCGAGACATGGTAGTAACACAAATGTTCCCTTCGCCTGTTCACTAACTCACTAAACACCTCCAAGTACACTGCATGTTATATGGTGATCTTGAAAAGCTTTCGAAAGGCTCAACCCATTTAACTGAAAGAAAAGTGCCATCTGCATCAGCTGTCATCGGGCACGAAGTTCATTCAGACCTAATTGTGACATCAGATCACATTCAGCCATCACACAATGCACACAAAGGGCAACGATTCAAGACACCCAGATAAAGACCTACAGACCCCGAGTGTGTTCATCTTCAGTGTGCTGGTGGGGAACCAGAAGACCACTCCTCCTCCTGTATCGACATTGTGTGCCCTTTCAGAGCCCCCCGCCACTTTGGTTTCCTTTATCACTGGGTTGGATGGCTCTGCAGCAACCAGTGGGGTTCCCCCATTACAGGAGCAGGGGCTTTCTCCACCTAAAGGTCAGTGATGTTGCCCAGAGGCTTCAGGTCCTTGGTCCGCTCTGCATCTTTGTAGGCTGTCCAGCCACCAATCCACTTCAAATAGAGAAACTGGACAATGCGTTTCTTTATGTTGGAGATCTGGATGTTTTGGTTGGGTCAGACACTCAAGGCCAGCTCTGCCAACATGGTTACAATTTCAGATGCACAAAAGTAATGGCAAGGGCGAATGCTCTCACTTGGGTAAAGATTAGAGTAGTTTTACTCACATACCTCAGTGATGGGTAAAAGTATGAAAGTATGAAAATGTTCTGAATTTGATGCAGGTCATGTAAACAGCATATTGTTTTTGAATACTGATCATGCCTTCCAAATGTTGTATTTTCCCATTAGACGTGGGATTTGCCCGTATACTATTGTGGTTTTAATAGCATTATATGGGTATGTAGAGAGTGCATTTGGACTGTGCGTCTCAGTGTTTTGTTTTGTTTTGTTTTGTTTTTACCACAGTTTGCGAGACAGGGCCTCTTGTCTGTGTATTGTCATGGATACAGTGTACATAAACCAACTTGCAAGCAGTTTCCAAGGCTGGTGTAGAGATGCAAAAGAGGAGCTACCATCTCTGGTCAAAATGAGAAAACACCTAATTTTAAACATTATGAAAGACAGGTTTCTGGATATGCACAAATACTGCAGCACTGACCGTTTCAAGAGGGTGGTTGAAGGAATGAAAGAGGGAGGCTGTGTTTCCATAGTCCAACAATTCGCCACAGGTAGGAAACTTCTTCTTTGATGCCTAGAAGCAAAAAGACAAGCATCTCATGTCGCTGCACTTTTCTATATTTTGATATGATAAACAACGTGTCAGGGCTTGTTAATCACAGTATGCACAGCTGTATGTAAACAGGAATACTAGTGGAATATTCATTTTCAGTAGCCATATAAAATAAAGGCAAAAAATCCTAGTGCTTTGTGCCTGAAAAATGTTGAGCCTGAAGTGGAAGGACTACAGCCGGAAAGATCCTGCTTCAGGAAAGAAGAGAATACTTTACTAAGAGGTAAAATGTACACATAAATATTATGAACAGAGGTTACGACCTAAGATCACTAATTTCCGTGCATTACTACGTTCTTTGGTCTTCAGTCCGACACACAGCACCCATCATCAACATCATCACCTCAGGTTTGGATCCAAACAGTCGATTCGGTGTGGAAAGCCCTGAAATGTATTGAAGTGCGTGATGAAATTGTTACAGACCTGTTTCATGCGTGTTAAACAGTGAATTCCTTTACTTAAACAAAACACGACAGAGTGACTCTGAGATAATTAGTCATTTTGTGAATGTGGGCCGACAGTAATAGAGAGAGGAAACTGGCAAATGCAGGTAGCTTGGCGTTTTGCAGGCACAGCAGTTGTAATGAAAGCGCCTAGTTAAGCGAACACGGCTGTAATGAAGAGCGGTGATTAGCGAGCGAGGCTCTAACGAAGGCGTGTTTATTGAGAGTCGGTTGGATGAAAGTGTTGCTGGGAGAGAGGGAGAGAGAAGCGGGGGAAGAAGAGGGGAGAGAGAACTTATAGGCTGAGTGATGCTGCCAGAGCCAATTCATTACGACTGCAGCTCTGTCAATCCCTGCTCATCTCCCGTAGCACTAGACCACTAATGGAATTAGTCCCTGTCACACACACATACACGCACACACACACACACACACACACACACACACACACACACACACACACACAGCAAGAGAGACCAAGAGACACAGATACACATACACAAACACAAACACACACTGCATTAACACAATGGGTCCTGCAGATATATCTCTGTGTCAAAGCTCTCACACTTGCAGCCCATAAATCCTTGGAGGTCAGCAGGATAGCCACACACACATGCAGCACACACACACACACACACACACACACACTATACATAAAATTGCCACAAATACTTTGCCATACACAAAAAGTCTCACCCATCATTTCATATGTATTTTTGTTGTGTTTACAAATGGCATTCTTGTGAACATTAAGTGCTCTGTGGCTCACCTGTAATCAATCCACTCGGAAAAGTCAAAAAGAAACCTCCTCAAACCAGCATGGAAGAGAATAAGGTTAATATGAATTACAAACTCTCCTGGGTAAATAATTGATGAAACCTTCTGTAAATCCAGTCCAGGATGAATCTGAACCTCTATTAGGTTTTCAGTGCCACACGACAAGACAATGCCTTTGACTGAGAGCTGGTTATCTGATTTGATCGAATAGAGGTCAACACCAGCCGGTCAGTCCTGAGGACAGAAGATCACTCGACCCCCCTCCCTCCTTACAAACCTCCATCACCCACCCTTCCTGACCATCCCCCCCGCATCTCCTCTCCTCCTGTCCATTCCCTCCTCCTCCTCCCTCCTGCTCTGAGTGAGCGGTCATTAGATTACACCAACGGTCATGACCGTAAGGATTCTCCATCACTTTCCAGTAAACTCCATTCTCCGAGACCTAACCAGACCAGCAGGAGGCTATAGGGCAGGAGCATACATCCCAAGCTGAAAGCATGCTCCTGGGTCCTGGTGTGTTTCTTATAGGGGCCCATGTTGAATTTATAAGATCAGATGGAGCTCTCAGGTTTGTCTAATTTGAACTCATGACACTTTTCAGCTCACACTACTTTGTACAGAGCCTCTTTAACACACACACACGAGCTGAGGCTCGTCAACTCAAGCTGCTGTGACAGAAACCCTACAGATCTGCCATGATAGGCAGACGCTACAACATATGCTCCATCACAGCAGGGTGGTATGTTTTTATGGTCAGCTCCCCCCACCCCTGCGAGCCCGACCTTGGAGAGTGAATCAAAGACAATCGTGATTGGCTGGCTTTGACTGGACGACCTCAGAGGTCAAGGGTGAGCGACCCCACAGGCCTGGTGAAGAGTCAATTCTCCCCAGGTCAAAGGTTGGAAGTAATGCCCCTCCACCCCCCTCCACGGCAGCTTCAGGAGCATCAGGGGGATGAGCTGTGTTTCAGTATGCCCGGGTGCCACACACACACACACACATCACAGAGATTGGATGAGGAGAGGTGAGTGTGAAGAGCTTGATTGGGAGTGACTGAGGGTGATGGGAGGTTGTGATGCAAGGGAGGAGGTTGTGAGGAGGATGGGGAGGGTGGTGTTTGGTCCTCTGAATGCCTTTGACCTCTGCACTGACCCTCTGCTGAACGCTCTCCCCCTTCACTGACTGACTGATAGACAGTAATGATTGTGTTTGTGTGCAGTTGAGTATGTACACATGTTAGCCTTCCATTGTGTTTCCATACAGCATAAAGCATAGAATTAGCAGAACGATGGAAATGTGTCTTTTGACATGGTTCAGAGGAAAACATAGGTAAAGAAGAGCCCATTCTCATTTCAAAGTTGTCAAACAATGCCATTTTGTCAATGATTTTGGCATAAAAAAGTCACCTTTTGCAGTGTAATGAAGGCCACTGGTCAGCCAGACAGCACCTGGCGCGCCTATATCATACACCAGGTGATAACGTGGCTGGAGGGGACCTGTTCCAGTCATATGATATGCCGCTAGATAGGGTCATGTTGGAATGCTGTCGGTAAGTATATAATATAAGGAGCTGGAGGGTCCCTGAAGGATGTATGAATATATAGCCAAACCATGATGTTTTTTCCTAAACTTAACCACGTGCCTTTCTTGTCTAAACCTAACCACCCATGCTTTTGTAGCATAATCCTGTACATGCGCATTTATTGACATCCCGCCATTGGTTGCTGCATCCTGGAACATCAACAGCAGAAGCAGAAGGATACCTAGAGTGTAATATGTTGATGTGAAAATCCACTGATAAAGCAGTGATATGTGATGACTATGGATGAGAAGGGGTTGGAGAAAAAACAAACATAAAATAAACAAAGCTTTGAAAGAAAAAGAGATACATATCTTACATAGAGGTGCGAGTAATAACTCCTCCATAGCTTGTTTGTCAACAGTACGGCTACACCTAACGATTATTTTCATGGTCAATTTATCTGTTGATTAATGTCTTGATTAATCAATAAGTTGTTTTGTGTATGGGAATCAAAATTATCTGATTACAGCTTCTGAAATTACCTTCTGCATTTTTAAACCATTTTCTGACATTAAAGTCAGAAAATGGTGAAGTCCATGATGATGTCTTAAAAATGTCTTAAAAATTTCCTTCTCTACTCCTTTTTAAACACACAGAGAGCTCTGTCCCTGCTTGCTTATGTGTCCCTGGCTGTGTGTATGTGTCTGTGTGTGTGCGTTGCTGTGTGCCTATCCATCTTTATGTGTCTACACGTCTCTCTGCCTCTCTGTTGACAAAACTGAGTATTGTGGAAGAACTGGATGCATATTTTATCGTTAATATTATTTTTATTTATTTATAAAATAAAATCACTCATATCATATCTGATATAACATTTATAGCATTTATAATGGAGTATTTAGCGTGTTTTCCTGACAGATTTGCTCATGGCTTGTGGAAAAATAGAACAGATGGCGAAACTTCTGCTACAGAGTGAGCCTGCTGCAGAGCTTGGGGCCGCGGTGCATTCAGTGTAAACAGTCTGACAGCTCAACACGGATACTGGAAGCATGCAGCTGGTGCATTGTAGAAAATGCGCATGCTTTGTGGTCATTCCACACCCTGTGTGAACCCAGCATTACTCTGCGTCTGATTTACTTAGCCCAACATTCTTACCTTTACCCAAACCACTTCCACTCCTCTTGCCTAAACCTAATCAATCCAACCAAGGGAGGCAACGAATAGTAGTCATTTAGAGAGACAGTAGGGTGGGTCATTCCGTCACTATTTTAGAAAATAGAAATTTGCCTCAGGTGCATGTCATGATCAGTCCCACTCCCTCTTTTTCTGCAAGGTTGGTAATTTAGTTTATCTTTACATCTTGTGATATCACAAAAGATACAGAGAAAAATAGATTTTTGACTGCAGAAAACAAGAGAGATCTATCCATTTAGCAACCCACCCATCCATGCATCCATTGCTAGACTGCAATGGTCCAGTGGGACTCAAGGGACTCTTTGTGGCAAGTAGGAGGCTAGGAGGTTGTTTTTAAATCAACCACAGGACACTGTTGATTGAATAATTAATGTGTACCTTCATGTAACAGGGAAACCCCACACTCACCACAAAAAACGACACTTTCCTTCCCAACCTCTGTTTCCAATACATTTCTAAGAACAGCTGCCTCAAAGAATCAAATACCTGTCTATATATCTATCTATCTGTCTGTCAATATGTCCTTCCGTCTGTCTGTCTGTCCACCTGTCCATCCATTTATCCATCTATCCATCCATCCATCCACAGGTCCACTGAGACAATATGGTTAACGGTCCTCCCCTCCCCCCTCTGCTGTATTATTTCCTGCTCTGTCTGTCTCTGTCTCTCCTCCCTGCTCATCTGATCAGTTCCACTCCCCCCTTCTTCTCCTCTCCTGGTTAGCTGTCTTTGACCTTTAACCCCTTATGTGATCATGCTAACGCGGCACACACTCCCATGCACCCTGACAAACAGCCTGACACACTCCCTGGCACACACACACATGCACACACACAAACATCATCCAAGCAACTGAATGTTCCTGACAGCGTGGAGAAACACAGCTGGTTTAAAACGCACTGAGATGAGACTTTAATGTGTGTGACCAGGGACTCCTGCTGGCATCCCAACACTAACTACTAACAATGGAAACACACATACAGATGCACACACACACAAAGACCACAGTCACGTGGACAAAGCTTCGACTTACAGTACATTGCACATGTCACTGACACACATATACATATGGACTCCAGTCTTTTGTACACACAACATATGTTTTCACACATTGCAGTCATAAAGACAACCTGTGTTCTCAAATTCACATTCCAAACACACATTCTGTACATGTACACACGTAATGCATATATTCACTGTCCTTGTGCTCCTTTTCCTGGCTGTGCGACTGGGTATGTGTGTGTGTGTGTGTGTGTGTGTGTGTTTGTGTGTGTGTGTGTGCGTGTGCGTGCGTGCAGCAGCCTCCACGGTGAAACACTGCACCAGAGAGAGATTGGAATCAATACTTTCTGCTCCGTCATTTGTCACATCTTTACAAGGCTGAAGCCATCTGAACACCAGTCTATTCTACTTTGGCGTCATTTATCAAATTGCCCCACCTTACACACACACACACACACACACAAGCACAAACACATGCGCCTCTTATTCAAACAATCACCAAAACTTTTTGGCCAAAAGCTACATAACGAATGTACACCTGGCAACTTTAACGTTAGTAAACTGTTGTCTGTTTTTGAGGTGAGAAGAGGTGGAGCTGGAGTCTCATCTTGTGATGGAAAGTTATTGCTTAAAATGCTTCTTAGAAAGGTAAGAGGAAAACCCTCATTGCATCGTCTCTGTTGCTTCACCTGCCAAGCTCTTCTTGCACATATTTAAAATTGGCTTTACTGGCCATGTATGTGAACACTTACAAGGAATCTGACTCTGTTTTGGTTGATGTTAATAGAAATACACAGAACAGACATACAGTTTAAAACAAGAACAATAAAGCTGAACAAATGTAAAGATAAACACTGAAGATGAAGATTAAAGATATATATATATATATATATATATATATATATATATTAGTGATACATGTAAATAACGTGTAGTTTGACAATTTAAATATATGATTTATAAGTACAGTTTGCATCTGAGCAGATAAACAGGTGAATCAACTCCTACACTTTTGCTCTTACATTTTCAGTATTGAAAGGACAAAAAAAAAGATACAACTCTCCACATCCTTTAAGGTCAATGCTGGGACTTTTTCTTTGGAACCAGGGGTACTTGAAATAACTCCTACCACTTTACAGCTATATTGTTGTGTCTGGACTCAAAATCAACTGTACATTAGCAAAACATTGTCCTATAATTGGCTCGCTTTCCCCTCTATTTTCCAGCCTTAAATTCCTGGAATAGTCTTACCCTTTTCAATTACATCTCTGCTTTAAGGGTTGTCTTTCAAAGAAGCTGCATTTATCTTTTCCCAAGCCTGTAAGATATTTCTCCCCAATAGCCTTGACTGAGTACATGGTGAGTGTATAACAGGATCTTGAAAATTTCTGCGAGATTGCTCCACTAACCAATTTTCCTGAAGTCTGTGGTAACATTCCAGAAAGCCAGATATGACTTTATTCAATTCATCCACAAACGAACGACCCCTCCCACACCCCCACCCTCACTCACACCCACACACACACACACCCACACACACACACACACACACACACACACACGCACACACACACACACACACACACAGACAGACTTACAACATACTGTAAGTGCAGTTTATCCAGACTGTTCTACAATAAGCGTCCTCAGGAGACGGCTCTTATTCAGCTCAGTTTTCCAGGAAGCTTTAAGGAACACTTAGGCCTGGATGATACTTTTAAAAATATTGTATCATATTTTATACTTTTTTTTTGCTCAGCACTTGACAGCATTAAAGTTTTAGAATAAAAAGACATTTTATTTTAAAGTACAGGAGCTGGGATAGGGGTGTGCCATATGTAAGACCTGTTAGCCCCAGTGAGCATGTTCTTGTCTTTTCTTATAACTAAGAAGTAACTTCTATATGTTAAAGGTCAATCATTCAGTGATCAACCTGCCCACTTTTGTCATTGGTGCCTAGTAGTCATGACACATTAAGCATTGTTTTAAGGACAACGTGGAGACATGGGACAGGAGGGATGTTATGATGATGGCAGAGGAAGGTACTGTCTAACCTATCGCTCCAAAAACCTTACAAATGCATTTAAATGAGTTGAGATCTGGTGTCTGTGAAGGCCTTTAAGTGGAGCATTGTGCCTTGTATAAAAGCATCTGTATCTGTTATGTTTGTACACTAATATATTCAGTATTTTCCTCCAAGTTGTCACCCATCTATATAATATAAACTCTTAACTTTGGTGCCAACAAATATACAAAGGACTAATTTTCAATTTTGCATTTGAAATGCACTTAGAGAGGCAAATAACAAATACATTCTCTATTTAACAATGTTTTTGTGTCTAAGTGACTAATGAAAGCAACATTTTCTGAATCTGGTCCAGTATTGAGAGAAAGTGCTGCAGTCAGCAGCCTCGAAACAGGCTACAATGTAACCTCTTGGGGCAAAATGCACCCTCAGTGAAGGTCTGTTCATAGTGCTTGTTTTTGCCATTGACATGCTGTTATTCTAAGTTTCTTACAACATTATGGAAAGGACCCCACAGAGATATACCTAATGTCACAATTTAAGGTTTTGTGTTATAGTGTGAATTTTGTCTTGGGGCTTTCTGTTTGTGTTTTGCTTGTTGTTTTTTTTCTTTGTTACTCATGTTCTGTTTCCTTTTTTTATTATATTTTGTTGAATCACTCCTCATGTCTCATGCCTGTTTTTACTTCCTGTCTTTGTGTGTTTTCCCTCCCTTGTGTTGCCTTGATTAGTTTCACCTGTTCACACTTTCCCTTATGATTTTCCTGTGTCTTTAGTTCTCCTTGCTTTTATCTGTGTCCCTGCTGTTTTTTTAACACACCTGTCCTGTTTTAGTCTTTCTTGCTCCACCCTTGTGTTGCTGCCACGCCTTTGCTTGTTAGCCAATCCCTGTGTTTCAGTCCTTTAGCATGTGTCCACCTACCTCAGCTGTGTGTTGTTCCAATTAGTTCCCTGTGAATATATACCTGTGTGTTTCCCTCGTCAGTTCATGTGTGATTCTACCCTGTTATCCTCCCTGTAATCCTGCAGGTTTGTTTGCTCCTGTCTTCAACTGAGTTCTTCCCCATGATCCTGGTCGGTTTGGTTTCTGTGTTGTGGATACCTGCTTTTTTATTTTGGACACTTAATCAGCATTAAAGTTCGCTCTTTGTTTGTACGCCCAGCTGCTTGTTTTGTTCTGCATTTGGGTCCTCATCCTGAACTCAATCATGACATTTCCTAGAGTAATATCTTTTTTTGTTTCACCATCACTCCATCTAACTAAACAGTACTTTTAGCACTGTAAAACACACTTCTTTTAAAGTTGACACAAACAACTTAAAGCACACAAAAATGGTCTTGGTTTGTCTTTCAGCTGTTTCAATAATCACAAATTAAACCCTTAATTCACCCTGCTAGATTTAAAGATATGCTGGCTCTACATGCTGTCCATGTTACAGTGACAAAATTACTGTTTATTTAAATGGAGTCTGGTGGCTTAGCAATTTCAGGGTTTTTCTGGTGAAATAAAAACAATCTTACTCTTACACAAAAAAGTCTCAAAATTTGAGACCCTCAGTGGCAAAAACACTGTTAATGGACGGTGCACAATGCCCCAGAGTGGTTACACTGCAACCCGGTGCGTGGCTGTCGGTCTCAATACTTAATACTGGATCAATCATGTGGACATACATACATGGGAAAGTAAGGTCAATGTTACTTTTCAAGAGTTGTGAAGAGAAAATGTCTCTTCTTAGAGTTGATTTAAAACTTTAAAACCATTTAAGATCCCATTCGCTTATCTTGAAAATGCAGTATCACAAAGCTTGAAACAAGCCTGTTTTTTGTTTAGCTCATGTAGAATTGAAATTTTGTAGATACATGTTTTTTTTTTCTTTTTAATGTCAAACAACAGTACACCATCTACATAAAGCTAATTGCATATTGCATACGTCCGGTCTCAGCATCCACTGTGGGGGACAAAACGAACAGAAAGCAGGACAAGATACATTCTTACTTGTGTCTGTGAAGACATGGATTAACACTAGGAAGAAAAACAACCCAACACAGACCAAAATGACCCGCACAGTGCTACACCTACATGCTTCACAGAGTGAGACATGACAACTGCAGCGTTTGAGAAAAAAAAAGTCTCCCTTCCTGAAGGCGATATTCAGACCAGCCCTTTTGATCTGCCCTCAGGCCTGCTGGTGGGTATCTTCTAATGAGGAGGCAGCCATTGACCATATCCACCATCTATTGATTCTTATTGGTGACATGCGCTAATAGGATTCTGCAGTTCTGGAATTAAAGATCAATGGCCAAAAGCTGGAGTAGTTTTAAGATGAGGGATGTGAAGGTGGTGGTCTATTCTGCTAATAAGATACATTTAGGCATATATGATTTAGACATTCATTTATCAGGAACATGTCTGTTTCTATACTGCAATTTATAAACTATGATTTCCAAGGATGCTTCTTATATATATATGAAACTTGCAGCAACTTATGAGTCAAACAAACAATAAAACTGTCTTTCTTTGATCAGAAGGAGTGTGACCACAATTGACAGCTCTGACAAAGAAAACGAATGATCTAGGAACTCAAAAAGTTGAAGAAAATACATCCAACACCTTGACAGACAATTTTTGTCTGTAGTGTGTTTGTATCATTGGCACCTTGATGGAGGAGGGATATGGTTGCTACTAAACAAGTTAAAGTGAAGATAACACCTCAGACCACTGGGACTGCAGCTGAACATCTCACACCTCTTCTTTACCAGACCCAGAACAAGACGACAGGCTTTCTCCATTTACATCCATTGATTCTGTCATTGACATGTGTTTGAGTCTTGTTTGGCTAAAAGTCGAAGTTTAGGACACATCAAACCATTCAATTCATGTTCTCAACCTCTCTGGTCGAAAACTGTCCTGGTGACGGGGACAATGGGAGGACTCAAGACACAAAACTGAACCAAAATGGTGTCTTTTTATTTTAAATAATTTGATGTGCTTATAATGTTGGTTGACATGTTCATATACACTAGATATAACTGGTGAGAGATAAAGATATTAAATGCAAATGTATAAATACATACAAATAAACACAAAGTAATCTGCAGATTTAAAATAAAGCAGAATTTAAAATTAAACTCAGTTTAGTAAAGCTGAGTTTATTTATATAAACAGAATTTAAACTGAACAATCAATCAAGTTCAATCAACATGGACAAGTGTCATATTGGAATTAAAACAGCACTACCGTATTATACAATTGTGTGTGCGTGTGTGTGTGTGAGTGAGAGAGAGAGAAAGTCTTTACATCTCAAATCATCATGTTTTGAAATGCTTCACAGCATTTAGTATGTGGTTGTTATTAAAATCAGTAAAATGGCAGCAGCTGTGGCAACAGATGACACATCTGAGACATCTGTTCTCAGCATAACATTTTATTTGATTGAGTCTCCCACATGTTTGCACCTTCCCTCCCACCTGCCCACCATGCATACACTGTATGTTAAAATGCCTTTTTCTTTTTGATCATCTGTCTTTATCCATTTGGTCTTTAAAAAAAAAGAAAAAAGTTAACAATATATGCAGGAATAGTGCATTGTTTGTGCATCTTTATGCATCGTCTTGTGCATCTTTATTGTGAAATATGAATTAATGGCATAGAATATAATGCAAAGGGTATCAGCATGAATGTTTTTAATCTTTTTTTCTTCCTTATAATAACCTAGTAATAATCAGCTCCAGTAATTTATGCATATTTGGGCCAACTGTTGATATGTCCATATGTTGACTGTGCTGTGCTCAAACACAATTAATGCACCCTCATTAAAAGCTGTATTTTCGTAGCTCTTATGTTTGAAGGAGGCCGTGGCAGTGGCTGCAGCCATGGTGGGGTGCTCAGGCGTGACTCTGTAAAGTGGAATCATCTTTCCTTTGAAAGGACAGATAGTTAGAACTCCTCTTTGAGAGTGATCGTTAAGGATAACCACTAACACCACAGCCCGAGAAGAGACAATTACCCGCAATCACACCGGCCGCCAGTGGAGTGGCATTTTATGCAAGTGTTTGTGTGTGTGTGTGTGTGTGTGTGTACATGTGTGTGCGCGCGTGGAGGTTTGTTCGCCCCTTTCGCTAGGCGTCTGAACGGCCCCCGTCTGCCCAGCCAGTCATCTGTCACCATTACAGGACAAAGGCAGCAGCGTCTCAGGGCCATTACTGAGATTGCTGGAGATGATTTGGAGTGTCCTCCTCAGCACCGAGAAAATCATTTCCTCACAAAGAGGCTGCCCCTCGGCTCTGCAGGCCCCTGCCAGCCTGTGGGACAAACTACAGAGCCCTTCTTCTGCCTCAGTCACCTCCAGGAGTGATGGACATACTCAGAGAGGGAGAACGAATCAGAAAAAAGACAGCAAAGACAGCAAAAGAGAGAGCAACAGATGGTGGGATAAGAGCTGAGCAAATGAGAAAGTGGAGAGAGGAAAAAGGATGAAGAATTAGTGCATCTCTTAATAGGATATACAGGCGAGAAGACAATTAAAGATGGATATAAAGTAAATTCTGCCAGGCTTGAATGAGAGAAAAGAAAGTGTAGATTGAAGATGAATTAGCCAATCTCTAACACGCTTCCTTGATTTGGTTCATGGACTGAACTTGTCCTCAGCTCTTGTTACCCCCCTCTATCTCTCATCTCGTTGTTCCTCTTTCTTACTTAGTTTCTTTCTCACACACACACACACACACATACACACACACACACACACGCACACACACGTGCGTGCACACACACACACACACACACACACACACACACACTCACAAACTGCTGCCAGATATGTAGCTTCATTTACAATCTCGCTGACCTTGGCTGGAATGTGGATGAGTGTTTAAAGATCAGTGTTGTGAAGTGAGCACAGTTTGTGTGTTTGTGTGTGTATGTGTGGACAACTGGTCAGTGGCTGGAGTGCTGCAGTCACCCCCTTCCACCTCCTCACCCCACCACTCACACATACACGCACACACACATACACACACCTCTGACACACAGAGATCATGATGAATTGTCCTCTCTGTAGGCCCAGATTGTTTTTAAGGTTTAATTCAGTTTCTTCCTGTGCTTGGATGAGCAGCTGTGTGAGTGTGTGTGTGTGTGTGTGTGTGTGTGTGTGTGTGTGTATGTGTGTGTGTGCGTGTGCGTGTGTGTGCATGTGCGTGCGTGCGTGCGTGTGTGTGTGTGTGTGTGTGTGTGTGTGTGTGTGTGTGTGTGTGCGCGCACGTGCGTGTGTGTGTGTGTGTGTATTGATGAGTGTGTTTGCACCTCTGTGTAGGTGCGCCATGCTATGTGTGTGAGAAAGAGAAGGAGAAGAGAGAGGGAGTGAAAGAGAGAACAAACAGGCGTTATGGATCTCAGGTCTAATGTACTCCAGCAGGTCAGAGAGAAGGGCCTCCAGTCACCATGGAAATGACAAAACCTGATCAATACTCAAGGTTACGACCTCTAAACTGCGACCCCCTACCCCAAAATTCCTGTCTCTGCCACCCATTTCATCTATCTATCTATCTATCTATCTATCTATCTACTGTCTGTGTTGAAACCCTCTTCTGGTCAGTCCTCTCCCTTGAGGCCTCTCCAATTCCACTTGTTCTCTTCTCTCCCAACTATATCATCAATATTCAGTCACCAATCTAACCCTACACTCTGCACTTTCCACTCCTTCTTTTTCTCTCGCTTTGTGTCTCTCAAGGTCAGCATCAGCTGACATTTTTCTTTGACAGTGCGGCCTTGTGGACCTTACTCTGAAAAAGGCACAGGGGTATTGAGATGCCAGGTTCCCAAAGTGGATGCCACAGCTTCCATTGCCATGTTACACTTTTCAAACATATAAAACAGGACTTTGAGTACAGTCATGCTTGTGACTCTGTGAGGCTGTACTTAGCAACAGTGTTGATTTAAAAGAAAAAAAGCTCTTTGGGATCACCAGCACGATTACAATTTATCTTGAAGGGGATCTAGATATTTGTAACTAATTTTACGGCAATCCGTACATATTGACACGTCACTCAAACCAACAATGTGAACACTGTGGCTTCAGTAGTAATTATCCTCGGAGAATCATAACCTTTCATGGCAATCCATCCAGTAGTTGCTGAGATATTTTAATCTAGGTCAAAGTGGTGGACCAACAGACCAATAGTGCCATCCATAAAGCCTTGCTAAAAATAAGTAACATGCATCAAATTCTTCTTATGGAAAATGTTGTTAAATGTGCAATTATGTTGCAGTAAAGGATGTCTATAGTAATCTATAGGTCAGACCTCAACACAACCTGAGCCAAAAGAAGTACAATCAAACTGTATTGTGAAAACTGCTTGACTCAAGGCTTTTGGTGGAAAGGACAAGAAAGATGTGCCAATGGTGCCACTATTGCTGCAATACTTTAAGTTACTGAAGGAAATAAATGAAAAAATACAATAAA
This sequence comes from Plectropomus leopardus, assembly GCF_008729295.1. NCBI lineage: Eukaryota > Metazoa > Chordata > Actinopteri > Perciformes > Serranidae > Plectropomus > Plectropomus leopardus. The sequence continues at coordinate 27,937,365 of NC_056463.1, forward strand.
TCCAGGCTGTATTGTTTGATGCTTTTTTCAGTGCATTTGTCAGTGTTTAAAAACACATTTTAGATTTAAAGAAAGCAAAAGAAATACATTTAAAAGAGTAGCATACTCAAAATGTATTCATTCTTTATTTCAAGTTAAATATTAAAATCTGCACAGCAACTTTTCCTTGTGTGATTGGCAACAGGCCTTTAGTATTTCACCAAATACACGTTACTTCATATACTGTGTATGTCAATGACGAAATTAAACTTTAGTGCCATGGAGTCAGTGAGCAACCATTACATTTACTTCATTGGTACTGTTTTCTGATAGCTTTGCACCTATGTGATGTGATGCACATATTTTTACTTTTCTTCAGTTCATGTATCACATATTTTCATCAGTACTATTCTATGTGCTGGTTTGTCAAAAGAAATTCTCATAATACATATCCATGGCATCATTCTTAGCTGAAAAGGTTATATCTAGACTGATGCAGAAAGCAAAGTGCATTCACACAGTTTTATATTTACAGTAAGACCAGCAGAACAGCCAAACAGAGAGGAGGTAATGAATGATACAAGTGGAAAGACAAAAGAGAAGAAAAACTGATTAACTGTCAGAGACTTCTTGGCTTTGCAGAGTGTATTCATCAATACAGAGACAGCGCCGCTCTCTGTCTGTGAGAGCAGGAAAAGTGGAAAATGTTGGACATCTTCCAGCCTGCAAACCACAGACCAAAGCCTCCATTTGAAGTTATCAATATGAATCAATCTTGGCCTTCCTTCAAACTGAATAAAAGGTATGGGTTCTCTTCATCAGCGGTGCACAATAAACTGATACCATCTGGCACAAAAAGGAGGACAAAGTGAGGAAGTAGAGGCAACAGTGACTAATCACAATAACATCTTCTGGACACTCATATACTACGGTACCTTTTCTGAAAAAAATCTTTTCTTGTGGCTTTACAAGACCACATAAAGGTGGGGCAGAAGAAAACATATCGTTAAACTTTCATATTGTGTATGTGATCATCTGTGTTAAGATGTTAAAGCCTATTGTAACTGTAAAAAGATACAATATGAAGATATATAATATATTTATATTTTAACCCTTTGAAACCTGGAGACATCACTTTTTGTGCTGCTTTCTATCACCTTATACAAGTATTAAAACCTCTGAAGCCTGAGCAAATTGTTTAATATCTTTAAAAGAACATTTAAAAAAAGGTAGTGAGCAACTTCATAAGAAATGCCCCACATATTGTGAAAACTAAGTACATCTAGAAAATTATTTTAAAAAAGCTAGGGTAACCCTAACCCTAAAAATAATTGTAATAATTAGCATAATTACATATTTTAATTAGTAATTATTTTACAGAACTAGTACAACTTTTCAATCATTATTTGATGTTATTCTTTTCTTTCTTTCTTTCTTTAGTAATTTTCCAGTAATTTTCTTACACTTTTTTCACTTATTTCTTGCTAATTTTGGGGCCATTTTTTTTCATTGCTTGTTGCCTTCTTCCCATGATTTTCAAGCCACTTTGCTCGGTTTTGTAAGTAACATCTTAAAATGCCAACAATTTGTTTAAGAAAACAAAACATTGCTAATTTTACATTAATTCATATTAAACAAGTTGTAGAGTAGCAGCAATTAACTATGAAAACACACATATATAATACACAATAATATATCTGAAATAAACAAAAGGAAGTCAAAAGTAAAAAAATATATATAATAACATAACATGATAAAAGAGAGGTTAGACAGCAATGGTCACTTGCAGCAGCAACGTTAAAAATAATGGTATTAAAGTAATTTTTCACCTCACCTGGATGAAAAACAAATGTACATTTCTATATATAATCTAATAGACCCCAAACTTTCAGTCTATTTCCATGAAAAATGAGCAGGTTAATATTTTGTACACTCAGCATCGGTCACATGAAAAAAAAAGCAGAAGCCAGCAGTGGAAAGTAATGAGTAGAAGGTGGTGGAGGTGGAGGTGGGGGTCTTACACTGAGTGACTTTAAACCCGTTAAACCCTCCACAGATTGCGCTAGTGTTTTGACAATGGCCAGTAAACTATCTAAATTGCAGTGTTTTAGCACCTGTCTTTCTGTGCTGAGCTGGGTAGCGAGGCGTGAGGCTGTCAGCCTTGTCAAACGGCCTTTCTTTCTCTCCTTTCTCTCTCCCTGCACGGCTGCTATCATCATCACCGGCCTTTCAGACACCAAACTTTGTCCCTTTATCTCCGATTGTGCCTCTCCTTCACTATCCCGCGAAAATTACCCTTTCATTTTGTTGTGCCATAAAATTACAGCCTGGTGAAGATTGGCAGTGTTTTTCTGCCGTGGGAGGGGGGCAAATCAATGTTTTTGTTGTGGCTGCGCGCGTGTGTGTGTGTGTGTGTGTGTGTGTATGGGCGTCTTCAGAATGTCAGAATGTAGTGATGTGTGATCAATGTGCCATTGTTCATGTATTTGTGTGTATGTGTGTGTGTGTGTGTACGTGTGTCCATGTCTCACAGCTATCACTGAGGATAATAGGACTCTTGGTAATGCCAGGCTACAGGGGCAGAGACCCCTGTTTTACTGGATACTTTTAGATTTTTTCAATCAGTAAGAGGAAAATAGCAAAGTACTGCTGCAGGTGAGGACCTGTGGTGGGGCAAAATAGAAAGACAAGTGCTGCGGTTGAGCTGTGTTTGAAAGTCCTCATATTCATGCCAAACCAAAGCAGAGCAGAAACAGACTGTCTCGGTTTTATATTGAAAGCTGAAGGCTTTGGTTTTTCTCAGGGTGAAGACAGAAATAAAACAATCTCAAAGAGGCACAAACACATGCATCCTTTAATTCCTCTTCTTCTTATAATTCATGTTCTAAATAATGTTAGATGTCTAAGGTATACCACGCAAGATTGCTGGTTACTGCTTGTAAACATGCTTGCCAGCGAAATCCCAGATTCACTCTTGTTTAGTATTTCACCTCGTTACATTTGTTATGTTTGTTTGGTTGCTTTTTTTGGGGGGGGGGGTTTGGTGGTGTGTCCCTTGGATGCCTGCTGCTTACAGTCTGGCGCCTGGTCACTACCATTTTTAAAGCCCCAATATAAACTCCTTAAGCTCCACCCACTGACGTCCTGGATAAAAAGAAAAAACATGGCCAATCAGAGAAGACATAACAGGGCCAACCCTGCCATCACAATGCCCTCAATGGACAAATCTAAACACACCACTTAACCTCTACAGGTTGAGGAACAGAAGTTCTTGCTCTAAATTCAGCCTCTCTACACACAGCTGCCAAGAGAGGTTTGCCTGCAAGGCTCTCTGCCAGAAAGGGATATCTTGGTCAATCTTAGTAAAATATCACAGTTTGGGCTAAAATCAGCAACCTCCAGGCTGAACAATGAAGTCAATGTGGTAGTGACATGACACTGCAGTTCCTTATATGACCTCTTGAGGCTGACTCCTGAACTCAGTCAGTCCCTACAGACACTGATGTTAAAATGCCCTACTTCACAGCAAACAAACTGACAACCTGGTACAAACAACGATTTGTATCTTTGGCTAATTTTAACATTTAAGTCAACTGTGTGGGGGATACATTTTTCTTACCTCACCTGTTAAAGTTACACATATCTAAAGGCATGGATGCAAGAGAGACAGGCTGTCTGCCCTTCTGCAAGGCAGAGCCACCCCTTGCACCTCCAGAACTACAACCTCTCATATGGTCACATCTGGCTACAAAAAACCAAGATGACAGCAGCCGAAATGCCAAACTCAAGGCTGTCCACAAACCAGTGGGTGACCTCACAGTACCAATGTCCATTATTTATATAGTTTATATTTAAAATGAATAGATTTCTGCCAGAAAGGCAAACTTCTCCCATGTGCCCACACACACCTTTACAGATCTCAACCCCCCCCCCTCTAGACACCCCAGCCTTGGTTCCCAAAGAGTGGAAACACAGAGACTACAGAGTGGACAAGATTTTACCATAAATGAAGTCGGAAAGATTTACAAAGGTGCATGGGACAGGGCCTCCGACATAATGCAGGTAAAGTGGTGGGGTAATTCCAGGTTGTAAGGCTAAAAAAACAGAGCCAACCACATAAGCCTCTGGTTTGGATTCTGTGATGGTCACAACTGGCCTCTCCACGTCAAGATTGACATGGATGTGCCGCAAAGCCAAAATCAATGCCAGAGCTTCTATTACTGCCACTGAGTAGTTCAGCAGGTAGGAGTTAAACTTAGAAAAGCAGCTAACTGTATGATCAATACCTTGTGTGTCAGCTTGAAGAAGTAAAACACCTGCTCAAATATAGCTTGAATCCATGTGAAGCTTCAAAGGTTGGTAGAAGCGGGGGCAAATAGAACTGGTCGGTTAGTTGATGAAAAAAATCCAGCAGCAATAATCAGTCAAAAACCTCCTAAGTTCCTTTTTTGTGGTTCGGATAGGAAACCAATCAATAGCTAAAACTTTGGCATGAATAAGCTGCACATGACCTTGACCATCAACTTTACAGAAATATACAAAAGTAAATGTATTTAATCAGAATCTAACATTTAACGTAAGAGGACGTTTTGTGGCTGAAACAATAGCACCCCAGCCTGGAATCACTTCCATACTGGATGATTCTGCAGCTCACTATTTCCATCAAGTACAAATACAGGAAGTAGTTTGTCTTATATGTAAATAGCTGGACTGTTCCAATAGAAAAACTGCAAGCAACTGACACCTTTCTATTAATAGCAACCACAATCTTTTATAACAACTGCTTGCCTAATCCTAATGATAACCACCACACTATGGTTTTTCCCTAACCTTAAATGCCATGGACAAATAATGCAGGAAGGAGATTTAAAAACATCAGCAATGGACGTAAAACAGCATTGCAGAGGATATTGACATTCTTGTCTGTTGATAGGATTGTGTTATTGGGGACTCAATACTGCAGAATTTATGATGAGTCTTGAGACCTCTTCTCAAGACTGCACCAGTGAAAATGGTAATCAGAACTGAGATATATGTACATAAGTGCAAGGACTAAGTGTTGTGAACATCAGCTCATTCCTGGACAGTCCCTCTTTTCTGTCTCTTTTCGCTATCAAGACTCTTAGAGGGGCAGAGACAGTGTCATTATCAGTGAGAAAACAGCCTGCTCTCTCGGATAACTCTTTGTCTGGTCAATTAATAACTAGCATCAATATTAGCATGTTTGCGTAAGGAGGGGGAGAATAAGGGCATGCGTTTCTGACGACGCCATTTCGTTATCTATCTTTTGAGTTGACATTTTGCTCCATTGATACTCTACCGCTTCCTCGTTGGCTGGAGAGTCAAAACAAACATAAAGCCCAGTTTGCACACAATGTGAAAGCTATCCATCTAATGAGGCGAGCTATGTTCTCTTTGTAGATTTTGATATTGTCATGTAATTTCAGGATTGGTATAATACATGACTGGTCACACATAAGTACCTCAAAGCTATTAATCAAAGTTGTAAAAAATATGTTATATTGTAAATATACAGCAAGACTGTAAGTACCTTGAAAGAACCACATGTAGAAACAAATTTGTTTTCTCAGTGTGTTTTTTGCTAGTCCTTGTCCGGGTAATCATCCCCCATAATAACTCCTGTCAGGGAACATCACTGGTAGCCTAATGATAGGTATTCTCTCACCTATCACCATGACTGTCACACCTCCTTCACCAGCTCCTGTTTTTTAGCATTAAATCAAAAGTCACTGATCACTTTTCTTATGCAAGAGCGTTTTTTGGCAAAAGATCTTTGTTCACTGATTTCCAACAACAGGAGTTGAAACTTTGTGGTGTTAAATTCTAACTAATTCGAAATGTTTCCTCTCACTTATGTTTCTGGGAAATAAGCCTTTCCACAACTGGCAGCCTTATCAAAATACTGATTATAATAATGATCACAATCACATAAACACACCGTTCCTCATGAACAGGGGACATTGTATATGCCTGACAGACTGTCTATTGTTTGTTGAATGGACTATTGAATATGTGATGGCTCAGGCTGGTCTCATAAACTGTTGGTACGTTTTCCAATAAAAAGTAAATCATCCAAAATTGTTTATAACCCATCTAATCATGAGCCAGTAATATGTGCATGATCCATGTATTTGGGAAGGCTGCAAATAGTGACCATTGTGCTGGTGGGAGTGGTCCCGAGTGGTCCAGTAAGGAGGCAGGCTGGAATGGTGAATGAGTCACAAAACGCAGGACTTTCCTGCAGGAGACAGGTGTTTGGAACTGTGTGGACTTTTAGTGAACTTTGATTCATTTTGAGAAATGTCCTCACCATGTTTCCTTTCCTAAACCTAACCTCTGTAACTTTCCGTTACACAAGCAAAGTCATTCTTAGGACACTAATTTGTTGGATATCATACTAACTGTTGTGTGTGCATTTTCATAGGATATCATACAAACCATTGTATGAGGATATGTTGGATGACTTATACAATAAAGTAATTCATACACATTTTAAAAAGTAAGAATATTTAACTGAGAAGCAACACAACTGATCAGCAATATATATATAATTGGCAATGTGCAAATTATAGACAATAGTACTTACTCATTTGTATAGATGTGCTATAACATTGGCAGTCTGTAAAAATGAGACATTTTAATATGTTGTGAACAAGTTGGTTTGGAGGTTTCCATATGTTATGAAAATATTCATCATCATTTGAAAACTGTGCCAAAGCAAGTATCGAGAAAATGTAACTTGTTGCTTTAATAGCTAATTTAAAATCAGGCTGAGGGACAACAGTTGCACATTAATTTTTGACCAACACTGGCACATTTATACTGATGTTGATGAATGTGCATTGTCACTGAGAATAAATAAATTAATAAATAAAATGTCTTTAACATCCATAAAGCAGACTGATTTCTGGTACTGCCTTGTATCGCTGAAAGCTTTCTGGATCTATACCAACTCCCTTTCTTCGAAGTATAAGGGAGGAGGGTGACCTTCATGGCTTTTGAATAGCATGAGCCTACCAATACGTGCTCTTTGTGGTAGCCTGGCCTCTTGGTATGGCAAAGCCCAGAAGTATTTGATATTATATCAAAAGAACAGCAAGAGAATGTGGAAGGCTTTTACTTGTGGAGAGCTGAGGGAAGAAGCAGAGTGAGAGGCAAGCTGCAAGGTGCCATCAGTGCAGAGAAATGGGAGTGAAAAGGATGAAAACCTATAAATGAAAATCAATACGAGAAGGCAGGAAGGCATAAGAACTGGGGGGGGAAGGTAATAGAATAGACTAAAGATAAATAATGAGGACAGGAGGAAGGGGAAAGAAATGAGAAGGGAGAGCAGAAAGAAGGAGACAAAGAAAAATGATGGCAGAATACAATCAGAGGAATATATTTGTTATTGTGCGGCTGTCCTTGCCATCAATAGACTCAAGTCAGAAGATGGACAAAATTTGTCCTCGCTAGCTTTGATGAGTGAAAAGTCTTCACCCTGCTTTACAGCTTTTAAATTACCCTGTACTTAAACATGGTCCTGTGTAGCAATGAACTCAAAGCTGCAAACATTTATTCAAACAATGGTTTGTGTTGATTAATGCAACTTATTACATGCTTTTACTCTCATATTATTGATTTATTTGTTGGTTTAAGGGTATACAAGATATAAAGTACTGTATGGCACTGCAGTATAACATTTAATATTTAACACTGCTTCCAGGCATACTACCCTGTGTTCTTCCATGTATAGGATGTGAAAAACAGAGGCGGATAAAGGCTTGTTTCTTTGATTAAAGATTGCCTCCCCTCCAAAATGTGTCTGTCTTATGTCTATGTCCCATGATGATGACTGGACTGACTTTCAGAGTTTGTCATTAGAGGGGTGTATTCACATACCTCCACTAAAGGGAGTGATGTCTGTGTATTTCCCTAAAATCTGAGATTCTAACCAACACCAGGCAAGCTAGATTTGGTTTGTCACTAATACAAAAGCCAATCACCATCTAATATGCAAGTGCCAGCAAAGAAACTTGAAACCTGCAGCGCAAAGCAGACTTATCACCTCTTATAAAAATCTCAGTCAGATAGAATATATCCTCCTGCACACTTAATATTAGACCTCAGGTACATAATAACAATGTTACAATGTAAACATACTGTATTCATTCAAAGTTTATTGCTAGACTCAATAAAAAATATAAATACAATCATGATTTCAAGTAAAACTAGACATGTGAAATGGGACACCCTGATAAGCTTTTCAAAGCTTGTCAATAGAGGAGCAGACATTAACACATGTATATAGTCTATAGTCTAATACTTAATAAATGAATGCATTCATTTATTAGAATTAAATTATAGTTTACATGAGACAGCAGCAGCAAGGGATCACAATCAAAAGTAGCTCCTCTGACATTGCTTTTTAATCTACATATGTAGCTGAGTGTATTTCAGAGGAAAATACATCATTCATCATTCATCTGCAGTATTCAGTCCTGGTCACTACCTTTGGGTGTGATGTTAAGTTACAAACCACTGTCAATAGTTACTGCTACTGAGGTCTTCTTCTACTCAGATCTCTTTATTTATTTATGTTTTAATTTGCTGCACCAAAAATGAAATTCCAGTGTGAACTGGCAACATGTTCTCATCCATAGTTATCACATATTGCCACTTTGTTGTCAACTTGCCTGTCTACATTTTATGTTTAAGGTATCCTTCTGTATCTGCTCTTTATGTTCCTGGATGTCAAAACTTCATGTTTAGACAACAAAGGCACATGCCAACCAATGTCAACAAACACTCATGCTGGCACGAATGGTTAGGTTTAGGGGAAGGAGGCACACGGTGAGGTGTAGAACCCACCCTCCCCATCACATTCAGATGGGAAGCAAACAACAGACTCACAGGTACAAATCTGGGGTTAGGTGGACCCATCCACTGCCCATCCTGCCTGTCCTATAGGGACCTTCATGCTCCTTTTATTACGTCGTTACCGGCAGCGTTTCAAACTGATGCTGTCCTGCTGTGTTTCATGTAGACGTGAGAGGTTTCCTCCGGCTGCGTTCTCAAGTGACTCCACCCTTGCACAAATGCAGTAGGTGCCGTTCAGCTGTCTGGTGGCAATAATAACACCACATTCAGTTCTGTCTGGCCACATTCTCACCTTACACCTTTGGCATTGCGATCTTATGCCAAAAGCGCTGTCAAAGAGATGCCATTTTATGAGTTCTGAATGAGAATGGGCTGGTCACAGTCCTGAACCAACCTGCATACACAAAAGAATAATAACAGACATGTCAAATGTAGCACACTGTTGTATGGCATTAAACATGGGGGCCACTGAAGTAAAGATTTACATTTATAAGTTGATGTGTGTGCGTGGATGAGGAGTATAAGCAAAAGGTGTTGGAATCGTGACATGAATGGCTTCACTGGAACAGATTTCATCCAAAAATTCAGGATATCAAGAACTACATTTAATAACTTTATCAAGTGACTCCTGCCAGTGTAGAATTTTGACAAATTCTGATCTACAGTGATGTAAAAGTTGATCATTTTTTAAAATATGACTATTAAAACTAAGGTTGCTTTGCAGAATGTTAGACATGTACACACCATTATGAAAAAACAAACAAAAAAACCCAGATCTGAGTCACCCACAAAAATCAGATTTCGCTCCTTTTGCCTGCAGCCTGAACATAGCTTAAGTGTCATTAACAAGTCTCTTCCCTTTAGGTCTAAGGCATCTGTTCATTATCCAACAGTTTGGAACCAGTTGATTTTCCTGTTTACTTTATGGTAGTCTTTGAAAGTTAACATTGTTTTGACTGGTTTCCTACTCTGTTTCAGAAATATAGCTGTTTCCAACCCATATAAAACTATTTGGTCTCTTAATTCACCAGCGCTGCAATGTGTGCAGTATATCAGTTGTAAAATCTACCCAAGTGTGTATCCATCTGTATGAATGTTTGCTTGTTCACAGAGTGCATTTGTACAAAAGAAGCTACTTAATTGTATTTGGAAACAGAGACGATGGGTGCAAGCCTCCAGGCTATTGATATGTTTCTGTGCCTGCGTGAATGCAGCATCTCATCATACCCTGAGATATTTCAACACAACCATCGATCAGCTTCAGCAACACCCAGATCAGATGATACCGGGCTGGGTTACAGGAAGCACGTGTGTGTGAGTGTGTGTTTGAGCCAAGGACAAAGATGGTTGTGAGGAATGAAGAAAGCATCACCTTATTCTTACTTGCAGGGTATAAGAACGAAGGCATTGTTATAAACGAAAAATGATAATGATGGTGATGTGGCTGTGTGTACATGTTTGTGTGTGTGTGTGTGTGTGTGTTTGTTTGTTAAGAGGGGATAAAGGGGGAAGGGGGTGGGGGGTGGGGGGTTGGGGGGTGTCTTTAGACAACCCTAAACCTTACCCTCAATCATGAATGAGAGCAGATACTCCACCATCACACTGTGCAACTCTCTGGACGCAGGCCAAGCAGGAAAGGGAGGCTGGCAGCAATTACAGACACACACACACACACACACACACTGATCGCACAGCACCGAGAGCGCAGAGCAGTGAGGCCAGTTCCATCTGTGATTCTTCAAAGAGTTTGGCTGATATTGATTTGGTGCCAAGGTTAGCAGCTCATTCAGGCAGAGTGGAGCTTTCAGGAGCAGCTGGAAGGAGCTGCTAACCTTGGCACCAAATCAAGCTGAGACCTTGAGCTGAAACACACGGCGGCAATCCTCTGTTGGGGCTAACAATGTCTCCAAGCACACCATCAAAATCACAATGCACACAAAGACAAATAAACACACTGACACATCGGCGCACACACAAGCACATGCATACATACATGCACTCTCTCTCTCAGTCATGAGCGTGCCACATTGAATGCAGAGTGGGAAAGAGGGCAAAAGAGTGTGAGAGAGGGAAGGGGTGTTGTGTGTGTGTGTGTGTGTGTGTGTGTGTGTGTGTGTTTGTTGTGGAGAGACAGAGGATTAGTTGTGTTTTTGAGAAAGTGATTGAGGCTCTTAAATTCAACGCTCGTCCCTGGCCAGAGGACCTCTGGGCGAACGCTGTGTATACTGTGTTGTGCAACGTTTGTCCATGTGCTCTGCGGACATATTCTGCGTGCGTGTGTGTGTGCGCACGTGCGTCTGCAACTTTGCCTTGTACAGGCCTTGTTTTTCTCTCAGCCACACTAATTGAACATACTAATCTAGCTCTGCTAACAAAACATTGTGCATTTTGGGGTATTTGAGTTTAACTGCTGATGTGTGCATATGTGATTCCTTTCATAACTCTCTCATTATTGGAGCAGAGAGACATTTCCCCCAACCAACCATTAAAATAACAAATGGAGACACAGGAAACTAAAGTCTTAAAATATAGAAAATGTCTGCTATGAAAACAAATACTAATCTTTTTTGCTTTAAAACAAAAATGCCTGCCATTCTGATTGAGTGATCTTATAAAGTATAACTGTGAATATAAGTATAAAACAGTTTTGCGCAAAAACAAACCTAATTGGCTTTAGTGTCCTTTTAATATCAAGATTTATGTTATGTACCATCATTTAACAGATATATACATGTAGAATATGTTAGTAATTATAATGTCACAAAATAAATTGCCTGAAACAAGCATGAATGTTGTTGTGATTTCCATAGGTACAAGTGCTGAAGGGAATAAAACTTAAACATAACGTATATCTTTCAAGACAGGAGGTTTGGTCGTCTCTTATGCCTGCAGCATTTCACGTGTCAGCGAAGTGTTTTAGGTCTGTTTAGGTCTGGATTGTTGGTAGGATATTTCAAATACTTCAGTGTTATTTGGTACAACATTACAAGGCCATGGACCAAAAAGGGAAAAGACAGGGTTTCTTTACATCACAATATAAACCAAAGCGCTTACTTAAGTGATCCCTCTGTATGGTATCTCTCTGGTTTTACATCAGACATTTATTAAAAATTTCTATCATAAAACAAGCACAAATTCAAAATATCTGCAACCACGTATTCACAAGCATCCACAAGTTGCCCTGTTGGAAAAAACAGTTAATCAGCTGTTGTCCATTTGGATGTTAGGCCACTGCCATTGCTACGCTCTCCCCCCTTCTGGCCTAGTTACATTAACACACACAAACACACACACACACACACCCTCCTCCAAAAACTAAGGCTGCCAAATAGTAGAGAATTTGTGGTACAACCAATGGAGTACCCTATAGAGCTACACAGGATTGTGAGGACTTTGAAGAGGTATGTGGTCTCTTATTGTTTTAGGGTGACACAGTTGGGTATACAGTCATTTTTTTCTGAATGATGATATAAGCTTTACTCTAATGTTTAAAGTCTAATGTTATTCCCAGTCAGGGCTGCCCATAAGGTGAAAAAAAGAGAGCTTTCTGGGCTCAGCTGCGAGGGGTTAAGGAGGCCATGGAGGTCAGCAATAATAATATTCATTACATATATAAACAATGACAACTACATTATTTGTTAATCAAAATATTAATCGTTATACATGTTAAAACAACAAAAAATAACATTTTATTAATTGTTGCCTTAGTAAACTGATGCCTGTTTCATAATGAAAACCGCCCCTCCTGAAAATGATGTGAGAGTCATTTTTTTTCAGTGAAACTACAGGCAGCCGTCCACATGACCTGAGAAATTTACTGATCTTAACTAACAAACAGAGAGAGAGCACATGCATGTTTGGATATGAGTAAAGCAGATTTGGGGAGGGCCCATGCCTTTTCAGGGGCCCAGCAATTGCGGAGGGGCTTGTTCCCAGAAGATGCTCCCCTCACACACTTACTGTATCAAGCAGCTATCCTCCATTAAGGCTGCAGATAGTAAAAAAAAAATATATAATTTATAACTCAAAATTTTACCAGCTAAGTGCAAAGCCATTAGTTACAACTTCCAGTGGCTGACAGTCGAGAACATTTTCAGCATATCTATTTTTTCGTCTGTGGAAAAGCACGAAGGGGCAACAGCAGCTCTGCATAGATAAAGTAAAATTAAACAGAGCAGGAAAATAACAGAACTCATGTGAGAGTAATTTGTCATATCCCAGTCAGAAGTAAGAGAAAAGTTCCTCAGCACACCAGCTGTCATCTCAAAAATAAGCACCAGTTTTTTATGTTCACTCCTGAAAAGTTTACTTTAACATTTACAAGGTTTCAATATGACAGCAGCAACACACTTGTGTGCATGTGCATCTGCACGCACTCACACGCCCCCGCACATCACTGCCTCCGCCGTCATCATTCAGACTAATCCCCTCACAGACCCCTCATGTTGCTCTTTGAACGGAGTACAAAGCGTGTTCTGGGCTTAAAACAGCAGCACAAAGACACAAATAGAAAACCTGCTGAGACTTTTGACCTTTCGGCTGGGATTACAGTTTTCAAACAGCGTTCAAGGAATTCAGCTTTCACATCCAAACAGCTTTTCAAACAGTCTTGCTGCTCCCTTCATCTCTGCTTGCTCGCCAACTTAATGGTCGAGATTTTTGTTAAATACCACAAACATGCTGGAGTGAACGTGCCGCGGCTTACTTTTCTGTTGGTGCTGACAACACCTGAGAACGTGTATCTTTTCAGGTTCAAGCACAATTTTACAGTTATGAAAACCTTTTTCACATTTAAAGTGGAACATTTCCCTGTGGGTATTCACCAAATCATTCTCAGAAAATTATCAGAGAACTATCTCTGGGTTTTGTCTTTTGATTACATCACAAGGCTGGAGCTCCGTTATTTTTCCGGCTTTAGGAGACAGTTTTTCATGTGCGCAAATATTGATTAAATTGTCCAGCATACGAGGAATTACATGTGTGAATTCTGTTTCAGGAAGGATCTTTTACTTTCACTGGTGTTCACCTACAGGCTGCTCTCAGTGTATCACTCTGCTCAGAGGAAATAAGCATGTGTTTATGTTTGAACTGACAAGCTTAAACATCAAAAAACAGACTCCAATTGAACATTATGTGCAGTCTGAGGCAGCTATTGAATCTTAAATATCATCGCTTGTGACAACAAGTTTAATACAGAACATGAAAAAACTGTGAAAAAAAAGAGTGAAAATACAGCGATGAAGGGGCTATCCCATGAAGGTATACTGTTAAACCTGTGTGTGTGTGTGTGGAAGCTCGAGTCACTGTCTGGTGATTCTGCTCAAACATACACTGCTCTCCCTCTCTTTCCTCTTTCCCCTACAGCCCATCCCCCCCAAATACACAGACACACACATTTTCTTCTCACTCCTGCTTGGCCGTTGACGCCTCTGCGAATCAATATGTGCAATTCTGGAGAAATACTGCATCACTATGGCAACCAGGCCTCCTGTCCTATGGAGAGGAGAGCTGCAAACCATACAGCCTGGTTTCTGTCCCACCTTCTCCCGTTTCCCTCGTCATTTTAGGAGTTTTGTGTTCTTATTTTGCACATGGGTAGCAGTGTACCATTACTGTATGGTTTTTATTCCTTCCATTAATATGCTGTTGTTATCTATTTATTTCCTTTTAATTGTTTTATTTTAATACTGCATATAAACTTAACCAAAACAGTTTGTTTTCAGTTCACTAAAGTTATTTGTGAAAAGTTGTGGTCACCTAAAAATTATTTGTTCAGCAGGTAGACTAGTTGTACTAAAAGACCCTCAAAGGATTTAAAGTTGTACATTTTGTTGTTTTTTTTTTTGTATTTAGCCTTTTTTGAATAGCAAAATAATTGTATTAGGATTATTACAGTTAACAGTGGCTGTAAATGCACAGTGCTAACCAAGCTAGCAGTCAGTGTTGGGTCTGAACCGTATCTTGTCCTAATCTGGTCACCTCTGGTTCCAAAAAAACAAAATGCCAAACTTGAGGCAGGAATCCAAAAACCAACAGATGATGTCACAGTGGCCATGTTCATTATTTTATAAAGTCTATGGTCATAACACATCAACCAGTAGAGTGACAGAACAGGAGAGTGAGAGGGACTTGAGATTTGAGAGATTTGAACAGAAGACACAGCACTGTAGATGTCCAAAACCGCAGTCAAGAAAACAACAAAAGCATTTCCCCCATCTTAGATCATTAGTTTCAGTCAAAATAGTAGTCTAACTTGCAACAGCTTTGCTTTTTTTCTCAGCACTCCTTATTATTTTATTACTTTTATTGCTGACATGAATTGTTACGCCAAACCCTTCATTGTGGGCTGCTTCTATTTTGTATAAAGGATGGATGCAAAATAAGTCTAGCATTAATATTTGCTTGCACAGTGAATGGTTTAGGGTTAACTGTTTGTTTGTGCATGTCCAGTGTGTGTGTGTGTGTGTGTGTGTGTGAGAGAGAGAGAGAGAGAGAGAGAGAGGCTAATGAGGCAGTCTGACAGGGAGCGAGGGATCTATACCTTTTCAGTGTCCAGACTTACAGTCTCTTCCCAGGAGGCGAGCCGCATGACAAACCTTGGGACCCTAAAGACCAGAGACAGAAAGATCTGTCACATACACTGTCGGCCAGCAGAAGGCGATTGTGTTTGTTTATCGTGTATCACATAATAATGCTATATATTATTCCGGTACAAATTCCTTCTAATATCTTGTTATCTGCCTGACTCATCACTGCTTCCTTTCTGTCACTTGTTTTTGTCATATCCCTCAACTACAAGAAGTGCCTATGTGTGTGTGTGTGTGTGTGTGTGTGTGTGTGTGTGTGTGTGTGTGTGTGTGCATCTCCCCAATGTAGCTTCAAGGCTCAGGCCGCCACGCTCCAGAGATCTGATGGACACCAGCCATCAAAGGCAGAAAGACGTGTGACAGATATGCAGCTAAAAATACACTCATCTTCCTCTCTCTCTCTCTCTCTCTCTCTCTCTCTCTCTCCAAACACACACACACACACACACACACACACTTCTTTTCTTCATCCCTTCTTTCCTTGTTGGTTCGCTTCCTGCCTGGATTGTATTTTTATCACGAAACTGCCAAGAATAACTTATGTTTTTAAATGATTTACTAAAACTCAAACAGCAAGTCTCTTATTTCCCATTCAATTAAAGATGATAACTTACACTTAAAATATTGCACATACATAAAAGGATCATGATAAATATATTTTTTCTGATGCACAAAAAGAAAGAATAATCTATATTTCCCAGAGGATTGTTCCATTTTTTTAAAGGATTATGTGACCAAAAAAAAAAAAAAATTCAAATGCAGTTTTCATTTAACTGCCCCCCCATTTGAACCACTACCTGTAGCTGTGGTTGGCACATAGCCTGAGGAAAACTGCTTTATGGGAAAGAAAAATCAATGGCAAATTCATGAAGGACATTCAATGACATTCACATTCAACACTCTAAAGGAAGGATTAAAACATTCAGCAGTGGCCTTAGGAGAGCTCTCACATAAGGGAGAAAATAAAAAAGGCACAACAGCTCGATTTGCCGTAGAATAAGGATGCTTTAGGACTGTGTTGTCTAAAACTTTTTTAATGCTTTAACGTGAAACTTTTAAAAACATCTGTTAAATATCCAATGACACCATATAGAAAATGCAGAGGTTACAAAATCTTCAATTAGAAAGAAAAGGTTTCCAAGAAATGTTCATGAAAATTTAGTAATGCCACATCATCCTAAGTCACACACATACAAACTAAAATAACTCAGCGGTTCATCAGAAGGAAATCAGTCTGGCGCTGTGAAGAAAATCAATGACAAAATCATAAATCATAAAGGACGTTGAGGGACAATCACATTCGGTGTGTGTGAAGGAGCCTAAAGAGAAAAACAACCAAATATAGGTGATTATCCTGCGCTCTTCAAAGTATGAGGCCTGCTACATAATGATCAATACTTTCTCATCTTTTTGTTGTTGTAATGCAGGATGCATAACATCTTGTAGCACTTGATTCAGGATGTGCCCATCTCAGCATATGTTTCCTCGTTAAAGAGTTGGAGACAGGAAATATAGTAGAGTAGACAGGGAGGGGCTCCATATGAAGGGAAAGCACACAGCTCATTCTGCAGATTTCCATTAAAATAAAAAGTAACATGATCCAGATGTAAACAAGTTCTCCATCAAAACAAAAATACAGGATCTGGTACCTTCTCTTTCTCTCTCTCTCTCTCTCAGAAACGGATTGACATTAAATCTAGGTTAACACCTAAGTTAGAATTGTTCCTTATATTAAATATTTGTTATTTGTTATTTGTTTACACTGGTAAAATATATCCATATTTTCAACTGCCTTTTTTTCATCTAACATTTTAATTATGTATTTATATATAAATAAAATGTATATGGTTAATAATGACTGATTAGTTGAGTGATAGTTAGTTAAGTAGTGTATTGTTATGTTTTTTTCAGGCTCATTATATTTCAGCATCTAAATGGGGAAATGATTTTTATTTTTATTGTTTTTATATATTTTTTATTTATTTAAAAACAATTTAACTTACTACATGTTTTTTTAGAGTTAACTATGGTAAACTTTTTTTTGTAAGGAGGGGATAAAATCTGCTCCCTTTTAAATGGCGATTAATAGTTGTTATCACTACAATAATTGTACTTCAGATAGGGCAAACTGGACCTACTAGTAGGCCTGAGGGTGCATTTCCAACATTGTGAAATAATTGCAGTTTCATTGCAGAAATAGATCATGGTTTGGGTTTAAAAGAAAAAAACTAACCTTTGTTATAATAAGATGGCCATGCTGTCCTTCACCACTGGAAACTAGTAAACCTCAGTTATTCTATCTGTAACCTGGAGCACACAGTGACATGTAGCTGCTTTTTATTTACTACTTAATATTACTTATGTATCTATCTACATATACTGTGAGTAATAGTCCTGTGTGTGTGACCACTGCTCATTTTACATTTTCTGGCTCAACATAACCTACGTCCAAGGTGCATGAAGAAGGGAAATTGTCTTAAGATCTAAACTCCAGCAACACTTGTAGTGTGAAGATCAGTGAGACACTACAATAAGACTATATGATTTCCAACTCAAACTCTACACACATGACTATGTTAGCACAACAGAGCTGCAGAGTGATGCTCAACAATGAGTGCAGCAACAATACTCCAGGTTATGCATCGTAACAGTGCAGCAGGTCTGGTATATCCAACACATACTTGAACATTTCACACGTGCCCATCGCTGTGATTGCCTGGTTATGGAATGGAGAGCAAAGCTACTGTAAGTGAATTGGATATCTTCAATCTTCCCCAATCACTTAGAGCTTGTGCATCAGCGCATGTCATCCATCATGTGGACCAGAACATGCCTCAGACAAATGGTGCATCAGCGTTCTTGGGGGCCTCAACGCTGCAGCCGCTGGTCACTGAGGCTAGTGGTCGAGGCTAGAGTCCCTCTGACCATCCAGAAGAAAGATGACCCTGCAATTAAACCACAGTTGATATCAGACACCTAAACTGACCTCTGGCAGTGCTCTTAAGTTGAAGGCTTTTATTTTGCTGAGTGTCAAAAAGGCCACATGAAACTGTGCCATCATCCAGTGAAAGGACGGATGGGGTCTTGTTGGGACAAGTCTGAGAATTCAGGGAAGCATGGAAAGAGGAAATGTAGAAAGATAGAGTTACAGGAGTAGGAGAATGTACAATGATCCCTCTGCGTTTGTGTGTGTGTGTGTGTGGGGGGGGGACGGGGGGGGGGGGGGGGCGGGCGACTAGCACAAGTATCACCAACATCCTTTCACTTTGATGCAGGAACTTCTAGAGTTGTTGCTAGGACAGGGTCAGGCTGGTAACCTTGGTAACATGTCACTATAGGACAGTTGAGCTTATTACTAAATGCTTGACCCACACCTCAGTCCTCTCTCAGAGTGAAGGAGCCATCTCCTGATGGCCTAACCTAATCCGTAGATGGAGGGACTGTTTAATGGATTACTACACCTCTTCCCCCCTTTCTCTCTCTTTTGCTGTCTCTACACAAACACACACACACACACACACACACGCACACACACCTGGAGATCCTCTCAGGACAGAGACTCAGAGAAATGATCAGTAACAGTATTGAGCTGTTTCTAAATGGTAGGTATGTTACTGATATTGAATGATACTTTGACTCCATGTGCAGAAATGGACACCGAATAGCATATAATAACATATAAAAACATTTCTGTCTTTTAGCACATTTAAACACCAGCTCAGCTTTGTGTGGGTGAGCCAGCTGCTTACCATTTTAGATCAATTCTTTTATTTATTTATATACACTATATACACTACTGTATGCATTTCAAAACTGAATCCAATAACTGAGAATTTTGAGAACCTTTCACCCACCCCCAAACCACGTTTAAATCCATCTCCTGCTTCTCAAGAGTTGATAAAATCAAAACAGAGCCTCTGCAGCCAACTAATCTAAAGTACACATGTAGTTAAATTCTATGTTGCCTGGTAGCCTCTTAAATGTGAAGGTGCAATCAGGTAAATCTTCAACCAAAACTAAAATAAAATAGAGTAATAACAACCAGAGCAGAAATGTTTTTCCTGGCTTTCCACAGTAGTGGTGTAAGAGCAGCCTTAGTGTATGTGTGCATGTGAGTGTGTGTGTGTCATGACACAGCGCAGAGATATTTGTGAAACTAGGTGACAACAGTGTCACCCAGAGGAACCTATAGAGCCATACAGTAGCTACCCCTGTGTATTGACACTGTGCTGCAGAAATAATCCTGGCACACTGCAGCCCTCACTGGGCTACCTGCCCAGAACTCTGTTTTTCCATCAACCCACTGTGACAAATGACAACCAAACACATATTACACAAGGATATGTAACGTATCACTTAAATCCCCGGATTCTGACATGTGTGCCCTGGTGAGAAATGACCTCCCTCTAACTGCATTGGTTCCACACACCAACTGCTGAACTATTCAAGACACCAAACACAAGCAGTTTAAGGGCTAAGCCACCGTATATCAGCAGGGCCGCATGGACAAACTGTAGCCCAGTAAGATGGAGGCTCCGCACACATTCAGACAGAATATTCCCCTGAGCGAAGCTATCGACAGGGCAAACATCAAGGAGTCCCCCTCGTCTGTGTCTCTCTCTCCTCAGTATGTCAAAGCACACCCTCTTGACCTCGGGACTCCAGATCCTCTCCTCACACCAGTGGTCACATCAAACATTCAGAGGCTACAGCTGCCACGACATGAGACAACACACATCCAGACGCATGTGCACGCACATACATATAGGGTGTATGTGTGTGTGAGCTTGTGTGCACGGGAGTCAAACATAGGAACAGACTATAAATGGGTGCAGAGGTTGCCAGGGTGTACCGTAAACTGCATATTTCTGTAATATATTTTAGATAAGTAGAAAAACATGAAAACAAATTATTGTTGAAAATGTCAGCCGCTGCAACCTGTTAAACTTGGTATATTGGATTGACTAAATAATGATCTAATTTAATCTGATTGAAATGAGTTAAATGTTACTTGATATTTGAACAAATCCCTCACGACACGCCCATGCTCGTGCCTTTGTGCCATGCTGCATGAAATCCCCTGCCATATAGTTGCATTATAGTGCTGTATGACAATGTAATCCTATAGTGGAGAAACAGCACTACCCCCCATCTTCATTAGTAGGAGTTTAAATTCCTGCAGCCTCTCTGAGCGCGCTCGACTGGGGGAACTGTATCCCACGCCACACCAGGGCAGACGGAGGTGGCGCCTCGGCAATTTCATTTTGTTTAAAAATACTCCCCAAATGTTGTTAGGGCTGCATTAAAGGATCCTGTGTTAAAACAGGCAGGAGGGGAGGATTGAATCAGTTCACCGTAGGCTGGCACTCCTCACAGCTCCACTCTGCATTAAAGGCCTGTTGGGTTACACTCTCAGCAGGAGACAGTGCTACAGTGGCCCGTGCTAACTGCATTAATTCCTCTGTGTTGTTAGATATACATCACCTGTGGATACAACTCGCTCTGTTGTCTGTAATTACTGTCTGAACAACAAAGCAATACACATTGGCAGCGGCTACCAGCTCAGTCAAGACTGAGGAATCTCCTCTGACTACCTTGAGGTTGATGGCTGCGATTGAAATCTAGAAAAATGATCATTCATCAGTATTGTGGTCATTGTAAGCCAAAATGGATAAATCTGCCTTTCCTAAATGTCAAAATCAGTCAAGACATTACTTGTTTTAGTCCTGTCCTCTGATCTTTCTGCTGATATGAAGACTTTGCCTCTGACTCAACGTGAAACAAATAATTCACGAATCACGAAAACTGATATTTGGATTAATAAATACACCAGTAAAACTTTTAGTGGTGTATGAAGAACTATTTAGAAGATACCAGTTGTACCTCAGACAACTAACAGTTGTATTTATTATCCATTAGAGGTGTGGACTGGAGTCACATGACTTGGACTTGAGTCAGACTCTAGTCACAAATTTGATGACTTTGGACTGGACTTGCAACTCAACTTGGACTTTAACATCAGTGAATCATAACTTCATGTGGACTTGAGCCTTTTGACTTGAATATACTTGATACCCCAAGTCCAAAGATTAAAAAGAATGGGGTTTTTTTTAAAAAAAAATGTGCAATAACTCAATTCATTTTCCTGCATTAGCTGAATCACACTTTTTATCCCCAGCAAGTCCATACTTAATTTCCCAGATGATCCACTTCTATAACAATCCAACAGCATCCAACCAAGTTGCAGGAGAGAACCATTAGGAACTAACATTACATGACTGAGTGCCAGTTGAAAGAAAAGATACCAAAGATCATTTCATTCATGTACAAAAATTACACAGTGGTCAATGAAATATTTTTAATCAGAAAAGTGCCAGGGGATGAAAATAGAATTACATGTCTTAATTTAGTAAAAGTGTTGAGATTTGTCTTGAAAATCTGTATGAGAACTATCTGAGTTTTCAGAGCATGGAGTAAGTCTGCATGCAGATGATTCTTCTAGAATATGTACCAACTGTTTCAAAAATAAAAGTATTAGGACATATAAGCAAAGATTGCGCTCAGGGCACATAACGCTTTTGTAGTTAATCATTCATCATTAAAGGTTTAACAGGCCATTCTATTTGCAAATGTATAAATGTTGAATCTTTCAGTGGAATGCAAGTCCACCCTGGAAAAATTCATCTGTATGTGTAGAAGAAAACTATTGATTTCTCTGCAGTCTGAATGGTGGGAATGTGCTCAGCCAGCGCAGCCGAGTGCAACTGGGATTTTTGTCTGTCCTAGCCGACGTCTATTTGTCTCTCTGCTTTTTATGTGTTCAGCTTCTCTGTCCTGATTTGCATCTGTCTGTCCGGATGCCTTCCCCTTCTATAGATCCTGCGTACATTGCTGTACATTGTTATTTTGTGTTTGTCGACTGTGAAGTGTGAATGGTTGAAATTCTATCCGCTGTGCTGCTGAAACACATAACAGTTTTTTTACTCACAGTCACACCATGACACAAAGTGGTTTCAAGATCTGCGCTTACAATACCAGTGACATTCTTAAACTGAAGTTATCGCTTTGCAGGCTAATCTGTCACTGATTCAACTTTATAAGACTCATTATCTCAGAAACATGTCTGCCTACTCTGTCTTCTGTTCACACTTAACCTAAAGGACACTTTATTATGGCCTCGTCGTCACAGTTAAACAAAACAGAAAACACAGCTAACAAATGCCAAATAGAAAGCAATTGTGTAGCCTGTAACACACTTACAAAAGCACTTACTGCTGCAGACCAAGTGAGAATACAAGGTTTCAATAGGACTTAATCCTAATCATATCAGTTGGTGAATACTCACATTTCTGTCACGTGCCAAAGATCAAAGACGCAGGAGTTGTTGAGTGACCTGTGTGCACCTGGCAAAGAAGAAAGAAGCTACATTAGGACCATTATTTAGAAAACGTTTTTATCAATAAGACAGAGCTCCAACATCTAATAGAGACAAGACGCCAGCAATTGCCTGCATCTTTTTCATGTTCCTGCAATCAAGAGGCCCTTCAGGACTCATTACAAAAGCTGAATCACTCTGAATGTCTGTGGACGCCGAGGGAGGGATTGTTACGCCTTTACAAGAATATGTACAGAGAGAAAATAGACCGGAGGGGAGACGGCGATACATGTCTCTGTACTGTTCGATCTATGTAAAATTCAAACACACACACACACACACATATAAAGTATGAGGTCAGTGGTCTGTCTTTCCTTTTGTGTCACGTCAAGCTAACAGATGGACAATGACCCTCCCCTTATGGACTCCGATGGACTCCTGAAATCAAGATGGATCTCGGCTTTCTCACATTTGCACTCTGTGAAAATGCCCCGGGCATTCATCAAAATGACACACAAAGAAGCCTCCGTTTGTGTATATCCAGTGTGGTCAAACAAAACGACTGTAGAAAGAGCTCACTTCAACTTCAGGCGGTTAAGATTTAGCCATGCGTGCTTGTGCCTTATTACGGGCAGGATTAGGCAAATCATTGATTTGCGCTTCAATCAAGATAATACACCAATAATGTGTATTTTTTTGAGAATTATCAAAGCGAAATGGTATTTCGATACTCTGAGTGAAGCCGGGTTCTCCTGGTATTCATTCACCTTCAGGGTAAATTGCTCAGCTTAATCAGATAAGGCCATTCATCACACCGGAGCTTTTGTTAAACCTATTATGCTTCATCTTTTTATGATTAAGAGGTTTTTAACTGATTTTCTCTTCCCTGCGCCGAGCCCCAGGTGGCAGGGGAAGCTGCTACAAACACAGATATTGCTTCTGTGCATCTACTAAAGCATGTGTGCGAGTGTGGCTGGCATTGTTCAGAACGCTGAGTGCATGCATTACAGCTGAGGCGAGCAAAAGAGAACAAAACCTGGCTGGTTCCGAATGAGTCCTTTTATCGGGCGATCGGTGACCGGTGGGAAACCTTGAGAGCCCAAACTGTGTTTTAAGTGAGACTGCAACTGCTGGGGCCATTATCCTTTCACTCTTAAACCTTTCTCTCTCTGTATGTGTGTCTGTATATGTGTGCATACATGTGTGTCCGTGCCCATGTGTATGTGTACGTGCGTGTGTGTGTGTGTGTCCTTCCCCTGCCTTGAAAGCCCTCGGAGCCTCAGGGAGCTGTGAAAAATCAATACTCTTCGGCAGCTCTGCCTCTTTATTCATTTAATAACTCACTACCATTGCATTACTGTTCCACTGATCTCCCATCACAGGGCCCAGATTGACACCTTTGTGCTCTTTTACCACACTGGAGTTTGATGTAATCAGTTAAACCTCCACCTCACGCCTGACACATGCATCAAATGGACCTTGAGTATGAACATAGGTGCATCAACAACACTGCAATATGAAAAAGAGGAGTCAAAGTGTATAGCCCAACCATGCTGGAGGAATCTGCGTGTGTCATGGCGCCGGTTTGATTGTCTGACGGCTAGCTGCGCTGTAATCCTGGAAGTGGGCGTTTAATGGGAGTAACATCCACAAATAACAGGGGCAATATGAGAAAGCAAGGCAGAGGGACCACCTAGTGTGCATACTGAAAGACTCACACGAGCCTTATGTATATGGAGGTGAAGAAACCATAGTTATTAATGTGCAATAGACGAGGTGAGACATGATGACAGCTTTTAAAGCAGGTGGGGTGTTTCATCCATGTCATGTTTAAAACTCTGGTATGTGACACAGGAAGGCTGTGTGTGTGTTTGCATATGTGTGTCTTTGTGTGTGCACATGTACAGTGATTGTGATGGTGGAGGTGGGGGTTGCCTCCCTGTGTGGGACTCGGAGCAGAGAGCAGGTGGGCTCGGGATGGAGCAGAGAATCTGTATTGATTGTTTTTGTGCCTCAGAGCTGTTTAGCCGTTGTCAAAGCTGCCTCCACCAGCTGAGAGGCAAATTGCAGCATTTACACCGGGAGGCGTTTTCTTTTCTTTCTTTTTTTTCTTCTTTTTTAAAAAAAAATCTATTTATTTATTTATTTTACAGTGGGAGATGCATCTACAGTGTCAGAATTTTTTTTCTTGCTGCTTTATTCACAGTCTAAGCAAAAGTGCTGAAATTAAAGAGAAGCAGCTGGGACAAGAAAATCAAACTGGGGCGGGAGCTGTCTTTTCCTCGTTCACTGAAATACGGGGGGGTTACAAAAAAGTTTACTCTCAAAAACTTCAAAGTTTATTAAAAATTTATATTTTTCCACTCTTTATGTATGCATATTAGGAGTAAAAGTGGGCACAAAATATCATCGCAAAAATTATGTTTAAACATTAACATTCATACTGCTGTGTTTTTATTGTGTAACAACTGTCTTAATTATTTTGGTCTAGTGGTGCATTATTCCTCGCTGGTATTGCTGATTGTTGATTTTTATTCATTGCAAATGGAGAAGTCTACTTTGTTTTATCCATAATAGATCATTTATAATTGACTGTTAAAGTGCCAACTTTTCACAAGAAGTTTGTCATGATTTAAGGAAGCAGATTTTCTCCTTTTGATATTTATAAAAAACGGTCCTTCTTTTGCTGAAACTGGTTGTAGGCAGCAATTTATATAGGACTTCTTTAAAGGTCCAACTGCTGTAAAAAATGTCAGAGCACAGATGCTTCATTAGAATTGCAAAAAACAGGTTTTAGTGTTCCCACGAGAAGTAAGTAAGGTAAATTCATTGCATATACTTTGTGTGCTATAACTCCAGCAATGGAGGCAGATCTACCTATACACAACATAGGTGCCACCCCCGCACCCCCTGAAAAGAAAAAAAATCTGTCCAAAAAAAAATATATATAAAAATAAGGTACAAATGATCCAAAACTCTAAGGTTAACGGCTGGTTGTAGTTGTATCACCTCTTGGTAGTACAAAAAAAGGAAGATATGTAAAAAATGTTTAAATATATATATAAATATGGTTTAAATTACTCTGGCACACGTACATTGATGCAGTGTTTTACTGAATAAAACAAATTTGGGGGCTGAAGGGGGATGCCAGGGGATGTTTGCCTTGGGCACTGAATGTGCTAGGTCCGCACTGATCAAAGGGACGCACTCCAACTTGTACATGTCTTACAAAAGTTTTGGCTCACTTTAGCTGACTTGCTCCAAAAGGGTAATAACAAGCAGGGCTGATTTCCCAGTGAATTTTATCTTAAAATTGAGGTGGTTGCTACAGATCAATCTGGATGATACTGTATCATTCTGCTGAGATTGTTATGCCTGTTTTTAACAAGACAATCAAGAAGAAAGTGAAAAAGAAAGAATTCACACTTTGTGAATTTCTCAATAAATAAAAGAGATTATAACCCAACATCTTTGAAAATATTACTGATGTACTGATGTAAAAAAACTATGAGGGTTTTTTAATGATACATAAACAAGATTAGAAAAATGTTTACTTTTCAAGATAGATGACATTTATCTTCATCAAGACACTCTTCTCTTGTTAGTAAAGGTACAGCCAAGACAGGCTAATAAGAGTTCATATAATCAAACATGGTTATGGATTTTTGGTCTATTCCAGAGCTGGTAACTGTCAAAGTATAAACTGACCATAGAAAGAAGAAGCAGGCAATCAATCAAAAAAGGAAAGCAAGATACAAACAAAGGCAGAAAACAGATATACATTGACCAGAGAGAAGCCCCGCTCCATTATGCAGCTGTAGCACTCTGTTGGCAGACAAAAGATAAAGATGCAGAAAAAAAACAGACAGAAAAGCAATATGTCCAATGTTTTACCACCATAAAGCACTGATTTAGACCCACAGAACCGCTTTACAATGCAGTGTTTTACCTGATAGGTTGAGCAGTCCGTGGGTGGAGGGCTAAGTGTATGATTTTATGATGGTGCTCAAGCAGAATATGCACACTATAGTGTGTTTGCTGATCCAATAACCAGCAGGGAAAGTTAATGACATGAAAGGAGCTGCTGTTTGTCAAACAGACAGAAACGCATGATTGATTGATAATCCGGGGAGCCTCAATGCCATGTCAGTCAATAATATAATAGCATATATCTGTGCTATACTAAAGTGGTGCATGAATGCAGCCACAGAGATACTCAACATCAGGCTATTTAGCTCTAATTGGTAGTGGGAGAAGTGTTGGGGTTGAAAAGGGTGCTGATGGTGACAGAACAAGTGGTTTACGGTCTCACAAATGGCTGGTTAAAACTGGTTTGAAAGCTCAGTCAGAAACATCCTCCCCCTCTCACATACAGCTACCACTGAGATGCTGTGGAGCAAGTGCTTCAGCCTAAAACGGCCCCAATGGATGTTTTCAGTGGCTAACATTTAAAAAAAGACCAATGACCACATGAACTAGGCAGTTTTAGGTGTGGCATTTAAGGTATATATAGCAGCATGAAGTGATTTTACCTATGAGAAAGTTGAGCTCTACTTGGATGAATTTCATTTTATTTTTGTCTAACAAAAACATACTTTTAAAATCATTTACACTGTAGTTGTACAAGACACCAGCATAGTGTTAACATCTGTATGTCATAATGTCAATAAAAAAAAACAACTTACACTTTTGTGAGAGGTATTGGTCATAGGCGGACAATGAGATAATTGGGCCCTGGGCAAAGGTATGCCCTATATAGGCCCAAGACACACAGTCTTTGTGGTCTCTTTAAATTCATTTTATGCCTATTTCAGTCACTTTGTGTTTTGGGTTTTTTTGCCTCTTCTTGTAGTTGTTTTGTGTCTCTTTACAGTTCCTTTGCATCTCTTTGTGGTCTTTTTGTATCTCTTTGTGGTCAATTTCAGTCTCCTCCTGGCTGATATACTTGTTAACTTGAGAGACATTTTGCAAGTGAGGGCCAAGGGGGGCCCGATACTTTGGGCCTCTCAGCCCGTGCCCATTAGGCTTGTTCAGTAATCCATCCTTGTTACTGATTGTATTCATTGTTTGAGAGTCTGTACTGCATTTCAAAGGTCTGAGCACCTCAAACTTCACTACTCACTTACACCGATTTACAAGGCAAAAGAGTAAAAAATGTGGAGTAAAATAAAATGAATTCAACATCTTACTTACTCTCTTACTTACTCACAATGGCTTATGGTTATTTTCCACTCTGGAACATGATACTTTCAGCACTGTGATATTATACAATATGTAAAATAACAAACCAAAGACTTTCACAGCTGTAAGTATGTCAGTCAATAATTAAAATATTGTTTGTTTTTATCCATTTATTTTGATGAACTATCATCATGAATGAATTTGGCATTTGGACCTCATTTGCACATTTGACATTTAGATTTGAATATTTCTCACATTTAGGTAAATTAAACAAGAGACAAAGAGACACATAGACGAAGACAGAAGAGATGAAGAGTGGCAGAGAGGAGTTAGTGGGTGTGTTGTGTTGCTGTTTGGCTCGGCTCCATGCAGAGAAGCTGACATTAAATCATGCATTGTGCTTGTTTGCGTGTGTGTGTGCTTATTGATTGGCTTACACAGCTTTATAGCGCTCTGTTGTAAATGTCATGTTTTTACAGGCAACTGTTTGATATAAACCTGATTAAAGTATTTGCTTGCTAACACAGATTGCAAGCAGCAAATGGTTACAATCAGACGATTACTCAGCAATTAGGAACCGACTAAATGACTATATGGCTGTCTGATCAAGCAAAGTAAACAAAGTGTTTCCGCCCTCCCTCCCCCTCGTCGGTCTCCTTCTCAATCTTTTTCTGCGTGTTGGAGTAATTCAGTGCTTAAAAAGGCTGCCATCTCAAGCCCATATATGCATTTAATAATTCCTCTTTTTGCACAGTGGACATCTGAAACACTATAAACATAGGTACACAAATATAAAGCACAGTTCAAGCACTACTATTCAAAAAGGTGTGCAGATGACAGTGATTGAAAGTAACTAAGCACATATACTTATATATCTCAATATTCAGGTACTTGTACTTCACTTGATTATTTTAATTTTATACTTAAGGCTGATCTTCCACAAAATACAAAGGACGACATTCCAGTTTTTGCTTCATTATATTTATTTACAAGCTTAAGTTACTTAAATTAAGAATGAACAATAAAGCATATGATCATATAAAATATGGTGGCACAGTGATGTAGTAGCTAGCACTGTCACCCCACAGCAAAACAGTTCTGGTTTGAACACTGGTTGGGGGTTATATGCGATATTTTGCATTATAAAAATGAACACTTTAAATGAAAAACATTTGTGAAATCTAGCTGCGAAACTCTAGCAGTTGTGTTGTGTGTGTAAGTTTCACCTCAGTGAGCAACAACAATAAACTGCAGCTTGCATGTTGATCATTGATAACAAATAATAGAACACTCTTTGTGCAAGTACATTTTTTTCAAACTCTTGCCTATAATTCTATAATCATACTCTGCTCGTAAGTGTTGCTTGAGATTTGAAATGATACTTCTTCCTCTGTTGAAAGTCGACAGATTTTGGTCCTGTGTGTGTTTGTTTTGTTTTGTTTTCTAAAAGGGTTTTTAATTTTATTTTGCATGACAAAGCAGTGTGCTTTTGTGCAGTGTGGATTATTTTCAATTACTTCTCTCGATTGATTGATTTCAGTCATTGTCAGAAAAAAAATGTCAATGTCAATGCATGTCAATTGTTTAACATAAATATATAAATATGAACAACATTTAACCAAACAAAAAAAACATACTAAAAATGCTACAAATCACATCAGACATTATGAAATGTGGATGCAGTGCAAAACATATAATCATTCCTGTTACATTCAGTGTTTGACCTGATACACTGAGGCTACATAGAAGCCATACTCTTGTTTTCACACATACAGAAATAACTGCATACTAAAATAAGATCCCTCTGAGTTACTGTTGAGTGATTGTGTCAACAAATATGAGAATAACAATTCAAAGTAAGGGTCTTTGCTTTTTGAAGTGACTTAGCCTCGTATGCTCTACAGGAGGTTTGTCATAGTCAGTCCCTGATGACACTTTATCCTCAGGTTGTAGGAGTTATCCAGTCACCTAAAACCACTGGTTTGAGTCTGCCTTCATCTGAAAAGACCTGAGGACAGGCTGAGATGCTGCGTACCGTTTCATTCCAGTAAACAACACCATTAAGGTGCATTTTAGCAATCATTTATGGATGTAATGCAAAATCAAACAACCTGAAATATGTTATATACGGGATCTCACCTGATAAAATAGAAACTTTCTCTTGCTCCTCAATTCTGTGCTTCTTTAGAAATATCCTAATTGTGTTACATGCTGATGTCTTTCTTGGTTCATTCCATAGGGGAGCTACATTTTAAAATTCCAACTGGCAATTCGCACATTTGGTTTTACTGTGTATATGTTCAGTGTCAATATTCCTTAAGGACATGTTTGAGTGAAACTGTGCCCCCCCAGAAATGTTTGGTGCACTACATCCCTGAAGGCACATATACCCCATCTTATGTGCCGCAGCTGCTCAGTGACTCTGTAACATTGATTTTGGTTTCACAGATGTGTGAATATAATGTAGGCGTAGCAATCAGAAATAATCAGAGCATTTTGTAACAGTTTATGGTCATATTGTGTGGAACATATTAACAGTACCACACTGATCAAGAGAGCCCCTCATGAGAACTGTGGTTTTCAGTGTCAGGATGCTTGCCTTCCACCCTGCTGGTGTTTCAGGCAACCATGGACTTACAGCTACATCTAGTGACCAAACTGCAACAACAAGAGAGAGACAGAGAGAGAGACACACACACAGAGAGAAAGAGAGACACACACAGAGAGATGAACTGTCTTTGCTGGGGAGTTAGGGAAACAGATTTTACAATATTAATCTTGAGGCATTACCAAGCATCTATAGTAGAATTGGTTAGGGCACTGTTATATATAAGTATAAAGTATTAG
The DNA here is from genome assembly GCF_008729295.1 of Plectropomus leopardus. NCBI lineage: Eukaryota > Metazoa > Chordata > Actinopteri > Perciformes > Serranidae > Plectropomus > Plectropomus leopardus. The sequence continues at coordinate 27,968,214 of NC_056463.1, forward strand.
TAAAAATTACTATGAAGTCGTGTTGTTGTCTAAATTATGTCAACTTCAATTTAAACAATACAATTAATCATTGTGTGTGAAGTAATGAAAGAGAAAACAATTAAAGGCTTAAATGTCCCAAAGAAGGATCAAGCAAAAACAATGGTCTGCAAAGTGACCCTACCTGGAGCCCTGAACTCAAGAGTACAAAAAGTACGAAAGCAGATGAGTGTAAGTAATATGTACTGACTCACCTACAGTAATATGTACTGACTCACCTACAGGCTTTATGCCCTTTGTGAAAAGTGACTTTTTGGCTGATGCCAGCTGTAAGGGCAGAACACATTCTCTGTCTTTTTAATTAAATAGCAGCCTCAGCAGGAGTGCCCTGCTGCAGGGCGTCTCCCTCCAGTCCTTTCTTTTTTCCCATGTAGGTAACACTCCTATCTGACAAAACACCTATCACGCTATGTAGGATGAAAAACTGCGTTAACTATTGTTTAACAAAGTGATAAATGCCTGTACATGTGGAGTTCCCGTAGGACAGGGAAGTTCTGGCAGTTATCTTTAGTTTGGAACTTGTCCTGCACTTTCAAAGCTAAGATTTCAATTAGCAAACCAACAAAGCCCGCTAATATTTTAAGGTTCAGGGTGAAGGATTTAGGCGGATACATTAGCAGAAATAGAATCGATATTAACAACTATGTTTTCATCCGAAAACTAAGATCTATTGTATTTTTCGTTGCAAGTTTAGTTTTTCCAGATATTTTCAATGTTGATTAGAAAATGGCTGGCAGACTACTTTGCACCCTTTTGCTGCCCAGATATGGCTTTTAGCTGAGTATAACTGTCCTACACACTTGGCACTTGAGAGAAGTTTCCTTGGGTGCAATCTGCATCTTCACCACCAAGATGCTGCTGAATCTTACACTCTAGACCTTAAAGTAGGTATTAGTCCAATGCCAGACATTATAATTCCACTTGAGGAAAACAAAACATAGATACAAACATTTAAAATGCATAGAAACATTTATGTTAGTTGCAACTTTTCAGTGTGATGTGAAAACGTTTCTTACATGAAGCAGCGCATACATTAGCATATGTGGGAATCAGTACACCTCTTTTTTTTTTCTCAGCCCAACCCCTTTTTAACCCCATTATAATGTCTCTCTACTCCACCCAGATGCAAATATGGTAAGTGCATATTTGTTTTGCTAAATGTCATTATGTCTTGTCATCTTCGAGGACTCCTGCTGGCAGCAGAAAAAAAGTTTTTTTGGTGGAATTTGAAAAATAAATCATTTTAAATCACAATAATTATTCTGAATCGCAATACTAATAGTTTTTATAGTGTGTGGGATAGTCCTACCTGCTCTGTGTGGAAAAGCAACAATACGCATGTGTGTGGAAAAACAACAATACGCATGCCCAAAGCCGGGCACAAAGTTGATGCCATCTGGGACTGATACCTGTTACCCTGCTAGTTTGTAGGCTAGTTAGCAGAAGTTATCATATCTCTCAGAAGGAGTTACTACCTGTGGTTATCATGGATGGTAGTACATAGCAAACATTTGAAAGTATGCCCTTTGAAGAATAACTAGGCAGCCTAAAACACCTCGGTTTCCACCGGTCGCGCGATATTGTTACAAACCAAACCACAGGTAAAAAATACGAAGAGTCAACGTGGAGTGGTTCTTCAGAAAGAAACGGCTAACTGATCACTTAGTTTTTTCAGAGAAGACATCGTTTCTGCGTGTCGCTCGGAGCGTAGTGGACAATAGCAATGCTCTCAGGATCTCAGGCAACTTTTCGAGAGGATTTCCACACATGACAGCAGCAGGACAACGCTGCAAAACTTTGCTACACGAATGAACAGCGCACACAAACGGAATTAAACAGCAACGTGACACAGAAGGAGAACAGGTAAGTGCACAGCCCATTTTCGACTTTGTTGAACTGTGTGGAAAATGCGAAATAATGAATTCTGTCAGGCTGTAAACTTGAGTGGAGTGAAGTCAGGTAATTTGAGACACTTTTTGGTAGATTACCAAGAAAACCACTTAAAACTCTGTATACTACTTTAAGTGTTACTTTTATAACTTGTTATGGTTCTGTACTATATTTCCATGAAGAGAACATGTTTAGTAATAATTTAGAAACTCTGTGCGTTCAAACACGTTGACAACTCAGTCATCATGACATGTTCGGGTTAAATGGGACTTTCGGGAAGGTAAAATGGGACAGTCTTGTTTGTTTGTTAAATGATTAAATCCATCACAAATCATTTCACTCATTTTTAATTAAATCACAAAAAATAACAATTTAAAAAAAATCATTTTTTTAAGCATGCTTTCTCTGTCATTTTGTTGCTTGTTTACTTGGTGCCTTATTGTCTACAATGGACAGGCATGGCCAACTCTATGGTATTGTCGCTGACGTCGTATTTAATGTTTTTAAGCGACTAAAAATACCCAAAATGTCTGAAATGTGACAGGGTGCGGCACACTTAACATAAGTCATAATTTTCTGTCACCTGGTAGCCTATAACATGCTGTATTCACTTTAGAAAAATGTGGCAATTTAAGTAATTTTTTTCTTCCATTTAAGTAGAACTCAGAAAAAGTACTGAAAACCAAAAAACTACAACGAAAAAAATCCACTCTTTTCCATAAAGACTGAAGAGTGTTCTGAAAATATTTTGATTATAAGTTAAACAGTTAATAAAAAGCAACAACCTACAGCAATTTTTGTTATAACCAACATGCCGCATGGCTTTCCTGGCAAACTTGGGCCCACTGATTTTTGGACTCTTTGTTCTGTACTAGCTATCTAAACTAATAAACATGATTGTTTTATACAAAACACATTACAGCAACACCTCAAGAACAGGTTCGGTGACTGGCTGTTAATATTAAAAGAGCCCAAGATGTTGACCTGTCTTTGTCCCATTTTACCTGATGTCCCACATTACATGACTGCACTCCAGGTTTACTAAGGTTTTTATCAAGTTACATTTCACTGACTGCTCTTTGCTCTTGTATGAGTCTTGCCCTGGCAAAGAGGGGAATAGGCTAATTATTTTTATCATTTACTCAACTGAAGCTAAAGAATTATGTTTGACCGTATTGCCTCAGTGGCAACATGTTGTGTTAAAGGCCTGACAAACATGATCACAATCTGGTCTTAATGACATTTAGTAACACAGTGACTAGCTATGTTAAACATTTTATCTTTGCCTCATAGGCACTGACATAAAGTGCACTTGAGTAATTGACTGTGAGCTTGTGTGTGTGTGTGTGTGTGTGTGTGTAATTATCTTGGCTGAGACTGCCTTGTCTTTTAGTTTGCATCTTGCCTGTATGTTGAGGACTCCCTGGGAATGGATCCCTGGTGGTTTTGTGAATATGCATGGCTGTCTGCATGAATGATTAATTTCTTGTGCAAATGTCAGCGTATGGGATTAGAATGAAAATGGAACTGAATGCCTGCAGCGCATATAGCCACACTTTACCTTTTAACTGTACTCTGCTCTTGCACAGGATTGATTCATGTACTCATGTGATTAAGACATATGCAAAATGTTGTTGAGACCAAAGTAATTTAGTTGATCGTATCAAAACATCAGCGATCTGTGATACAGTTGTTACACAGTACCCTATATTGGGCTGTGAGTGTAGGTTTTCCTGCAAAACTCTGAAAAGATCATTTCGAGAATATCTAGTTATTTGCTGTTGTCAGGGTCAGTCTTGCCTGCAAGTGATTGCTGAGGGCAAAACTGGTAAATTGAGAAGCTGGTGATAGTTTGCTTCAGGAAACCCGGCACTCTCACTTTAAAATGACTGGTGTTGGTGATTGTAGAGACACTCAGCGTTCTGCTGCTGGTGGTCAGTATGAAAAAGGTTTTACTCTACAGCTCCAGTGTTTTACTGTTTATAGCAACATGGATGTGTGGCAAGGTTGTAGGAGCAAGTACACCAGTCAATCTGGATGTAAATAAAGGAAAGCGATCTCAAAGGCAGTGGATAGAAAATGTGAAGGTACATGAGGTTGTGTAGGACAATTCCCCATCTTGTGAGGTATGCTCTTTGTTACCTTTGTAACCAAAGTGTATGCACTCAGTTGGGGATTTGTTTGTTGCAGTTAATTTTACCTTTGATAGCACAATAACCATTAACTGGTAACTAACCGGTTAATGTAATGTGGAATACAAGAGTGGCCTTTCCTTTTTTTCTGGTGGTCCATTGACTCGCTTTAGCGCCGCATTTCAGAACACTATCCATTTAGAAGTGGTAAAATTGTAATGTTTTGGGATGTAAATGTCTTTTCTTTTCTTTTCTTTTGGATTTGCTGACATACTGCCAGCTAGCCATGTTAACATGCAAAAACACATATCCTGCATATCCTGGGGTCTACAGTGGTTGGCTCTCCTTGGCCGCTCTGCACTACACGCCACCTGGGTAGGGAGGGAGCTAGTTAGCAGCGCCTTGCATTGGGCAGTTACTGCTGGTAATGCCATCCCAGTGGTAGGCCCCATTAGCCCTAAAATATGGTAGCCACCCTCCAGTCTCCTGCTAGGCAGGCCCATTGAGCTGCAAATCCCCTTTACCGTTGGTAAACATGTCAGCACCAATAGCCGCACTGACACTGCTAAGGAGGTTAACAGGGCTAACAGCACCAACATCATTAAAATGCTAAAGGGGTTTGCGGCTGTTTGAGCTGTTTACTCACCGGGGCAACCTGGGGGGAGACTGGAGGGTCGGCACAATGTTTGCATCGCTATGTTTTTGGGTCAAGACTCCGTTATTAGCCAGTGCAAATAATGTGCCAAGTCATATGGATCTGTGTTGATTTGTCGTGATTAGTTTGACCAAACATTGTTGCTTGGCCCAGGTGACAGGGCACGTGCCTAACAATATAGCACCCCATCCAAAAAAACCTTCACATTCTCTATTAGTGCCGCCTCAGATTGTTGCAGGGCAACACAGCAAAACAGTAAAATAATACTTCAGATTGGCGTATGGAGACATCAGCTGATGCAGTGTATCTGTTTGTTTGAGGTTTAGGCAAATTTAAAGCCTATCATGACTATTTGACTGATTCATAATATCACAACTGCTTTTGTCGTAATGAATAATAATGTGCCACTGTGATGATACCCCAAGGGAAAAATGTCTTATCACTCCCAACCAGGGAGATCAAAGTGCAGGGTAAGCTGCTCAAGATATTGAACCCCCTCCATCCCCAATCACCAGATCTCTCAATAAATGCCAAAGGCTGGTGCCATTAACAATTTAACCACCCTACTATACTAATGAGAAAAATTAGTGGGACATTTGGACATTTTATAAGCCATATGTTAATGTTTGCTTTAGATATGTCTTGCTGCGTTAGCATTCAATTGCTGGAGGAGCTTAGAGGAAAAGCTGCATTTCATAATGTGCAACTCTGGTTATTAGACTGCAGAAACAGCCACTCTCTCCACTGGATATGATGACCAAAAGTAATACTGCTTATCAAGAGATTTTCTGTCTGCTTCTTTATTTGAACTGTGAATTTACTCATAAATGTTTTTTTTTGTCAACAATTTCCAAAGATTTTTCTTGTGATGTAGGTTTCTGTGTATATGAGCTGCTTTATTATTGCAAACTGCTCTGGGTAATTAATGTAAATGTAAAATATGAAATGTGCCACAGCTCGTGTGTATTCAGAGAATGGGGACAGGTTGTCTTTACCAGCTTAGTGGCGTGCCTTTTATAGAAGTGTGTAGGCAGAGGGGATCATTGTAACCAAGCACTAAGAGCCGGAGGTGGGAAAGAATGCTTGCTAACAAACAATGATGGATGATGAAAACAACCTATTCAGATGAGAGAAGGCTTCATTAGATATGTTGATAACGGCGAAGGTGCAATGCTTGGCACACGAGAGAGTGAAAATCAAGTAAACTACTCTTATAGATCCCAGTCAGATTCATGCTGATCCTTAGTGAGAAAAATCTTTAAAACAAAATGACTGTGACTGAGATTGTAGCAATTTGTGATTTCATTTATATTATTTATGTGTTTATTTATCTAAAAGGGACTACATATACTTTAAAACATGTTACCATTGGATGCACTGTACTTGATTATAGCTCAGAGCTAAATCACATCTGCAGTCCCTTGGCAGGTCAGAACAAAGACACAGCACAATAACATAATAATTAAGTTGTACAAGAGAAAAAAACATTATTACAGTATGTATGAGGATAATAAGAAATTCAAATCAGCTTAAAGATGTAATTGTAGCATCATTATTCAAATATTCAGTCACCTCAGTCATAATCGTGTTGATTACTAGGACTGCAACCAATGATTATTTTTATTGTTGATCAGCCTTTTGATTACGTTAATCAGTCGATTAGTTTTTTGCTCTATAATATGTCAGAAAATGCCAATAAATATCGATCAGTGTTTCCCAGAGCTCAAGATGATGTCTTCAAATGTGGGGTTTTGTCCACAACCTAAAGATATTCATTTTATAGAAAAGAAAACAGAAAAATATCACAATTAGGAAGCTGGAATCAGATATATATATATTTTTTACTTTAAATGACTTTCAATTATTTAAACCAAATAGTCAGTTATCAAATAAGCTGCTGATTAATTTGATAGTTGACAATCAATCCATTAATCATTGCACTTCTACTGATGACTGATGTTTTGAAATTTAGCATCAAATGAAGTACTGAACCGGCATCCTAAGAGGCTGTAAATGTGGTTGTCAGGTGACGCACAGTAAGCAAAGCAAAACCCAAATGTGTCATCTTTTCACATGAAGCAGAAATGTCACAAAATGGCATCTTTGGAGGCAAGAGAACAGTCAGAAATATTTCTCAGGCTGACCGTGACCAGAATCCACAAGACATCGTGTGAAGAAGTCTGTTGTGACTCCTTTAGCTGAAACACCACATTTCTTGTCCACCAGAGGGCAGTATTGCCCTATCTGCATTGTTCTGCCCGTGACTGCTCGGGGCGTTTTCCCAGGCCGGGGTGCTTGTTCAGTACAGACCGGGTGCTGGGTGCATATAACGGCTCAAGGTATTGCCTTTATAAACTGTAAACCTCCCCCCAACCCTGACACACTCCTCTTTGCTGCCTTTCTGGAGGCTCAGCTCTGTCTTAAACTGCTCATCACACTGCTGGCGCTGATGGTGATGTGTGTATCATTAGGTGTATTTGTGTGAGTACAGCCCTTGTAGCCTGCTTATGTTGTGATGATGGGAGTCGATGATGATGATTTGCAGTAAATGATGATGGTGGTGCTTAGGTTGCATTTTGCATGATTGTGTAATGGTTAATATTTTACACTAGGTATTAAATATTATAGCTTACAATGGGTTTATTTGCATCAGTTATTCACATGGCTGTCATGATGCAAGGTGATACGTTCTGACCATTTCCTGCAAAGAATGTTGTGTTGCGACTGCCACTGTGTGTGCTTTCATAACGAACTTGTACATTTTTGCCAGATCACACAATGATTCGGAGTTAATAACAATACAAAATAAATAGATACATAAATTAAACAAAATATTCCTTTTCAGAGAAAGAGATTGAAACGTGGACTTTTTAATGCAATGAAAGCTGATAAATTTGCTCAGGCTGGAACAAGGAAATGATCTTCTGCACTCTCTGTGTTGCTTCATGTGGACCTGTACTGCAGAGTAGGCTATATTTCAAGCTAAGATAGAAAATACAAGAGAAAACAGCTCGCTGCTTTCTTCACCAGCTGACTGGATCCCCACGAGGGCCCAATGGCTCTGCCTGTTTGTATTTCTTGACCTTATCTTCAGCATGATCCTGCAGTGACACAGGAGAGCCTTGCCTTTTGGGCTGAGAAGATGTCTCTCCAAATAAATCCGATAGAGCAAAGGCACCTGCTGAGTCCATATTTCTTCTCTTGCAGTGCAGGGATTTGGTAAAACCACCATCAGCTGTGTATAGTTTTTTTTGTTCAGCTCTAGCAGTTTTTCTGAATTAATTTTAAAAAACAAAAAATGAAATTATCAGTACAGTCTAAAAAATGATAAACACCATAACCTTGGCCATAAAGCTTGTATTGAAATATGTATGTGCAGACATATTATTATATTTTCAGTGCACAGGATGCAGTGGATTTTTTCCCCACAGAATTAGAATATATAGTCCTTTTAAAACAGAAGTTGCGCTATAGGGTCGTTATGAATTCCCTTCTTTATGCCTCCTTTGCATTTTTACACAGAACCAAATAACAGCAGCATCATTCTGTATGATTATAGATTGCATCTGGGGTCAGCAGCTTTTTTCTCATTCTGTGTCCCTGTAAATTTGGACATAACACAGGCAGAATTTTTCATGACTTCTTGGAAAATGCAAACTTTTACACCCAGTGCAATTTACAATAAAGTTTCACTTTCAGTGCGCCTGACGTCTCTCAGTCTGACAGTGGTGCAATATATAACCAAATAGTCCATACATATTCCAGTAGCACTGCTAACGAACAGTTCAGCTTGAAAAATATAAAATCAATTCATGGTGGCAGATTTTTTGATTGTGGCAGGCCACCACAAATAAATAAATTTTGTAGAAAACCCGGGGATGATATAAAGGATACACTGACAGACATGATATGTGCCAGTCTTCACAAATATTTCTGTAATTTAACAGAATTCATCTGTCTGAGAGACCTTCATCCTCTCTGCTGCCATGCAGTGGGCTTCCACTTTTTGTCTGAGAAGAAACGGGAGACAGAAAGAGAAAAACATGTGAACCTGGAGAGGCTTTATAGAGTCTTTCAGCTCATTTTTTTCCCAGCCTGCAACTTTACTGTTTTGATTCAGTCACCGAGCAATGTTTTGAAGAAAAAACGGCTTATGTACTATTCGGTGAGCCCTGAAGGACAGATAAGGTTAGCGCCTGGCTGGTGAACTCAGTGAAGCATTTAGCAGCTAAATAGCCCCATGTTTCCCCCAGAAGTTTGCGAAGACCAAAACAGACCTAAAATTAGGGCGATTATTGGACTTACATTTGCAAGGTGGTCTCCATCCAAATATTAATGTTCTTTATTTACTAGATGTGTAAATAAGCAACTCTTTGTTATGCCCATAATGGTGATAACATGTTAATGTTGTGATCAAAGCTAGCTTGTTTGCCCTGCCCCAAAATGACCAAAAATCTGTTATTGCAGGTTTTACAGATTACTGTTTTAGGGCTTTTATACAGAGGTCATTTTGACATGAATGTCACAATGACCAGCTGTGCTTTTCCTGCTGCAAATTCAGGTGTAAATGATAAAACCAATGATGGCTGAATTTCATTTTGCTGCTTTTGAGTCAGGTACTGTACGTGCTCACTCACTGTCACACTTCCATGGCTTACTGGGACACTTGAATAGGACAGATTGATTGTTAATGCTTTTAGTAGCACCTGTGCTTTTCATTCTATATGACAAGTCAAAATGTCTGCTGTTAAAAAAGCCCCCTCTTTCCATAACTTTATCATCTACATGCATGCTGTGAATAGGACAAAAAGCCAGCAAGTGAATGAATCCAAAAAATGATGGAAAATAAAGTCGTCCTTTAAAGCAAGTACTTAATCTAATATCTTGCTTTTATTTTTGTGACTAATGTTGGCAAATGATACATAAATATTTCTATAGCAGCAAGAACCTCAGCTGCAAATACTTAAAAGAATATAAAATTATAATGTTAAAGATAAGGCTTTGGTAGTATCAAGGTATGATGGATATTTAGAAATCCTGAAATGCTGCACACAACCACCCACTGAAAATCAGATCACACAGTTATTAGAGTGGATTGGACAGAACTTTCGAAGGAACTTTAAGATGAACTTGCAGAGTTTGTATCTGTATGACCTTTAGAGTATCACTCCTCATGCAACCTCCTAACATCCCTGACTCTTCAGAGAATTCTCCTCCAGCTTTTTTGGTAACTGGCGACAAAGGTTGTCAAGGAGGCTGCCATTGCTCTCGTCTGTTATAGTTTGCTGCCACTATGTTTATTTCTGTAGTATAATGTCCCCTTTCTCGTAAAAATACGACTTTATTCTCATAATATTACAACTTTATTCTCATAGAATTGCTACCTTTTTCTTAAAATATTACAACTTTTCCAATAATATTACGACTTTATTCTTAGTATTATGACTTTACTCTTTAAATTTTTTTCAAATCTTCGGTGTATCACCTGTTCTATAAATATGATTGCAGAGAAAAGACTCTTTAAGTTGAACTACTGAGATTATTGATCTTTTGTACTAATGTCTACTTTCGCTTCACCATCTCCCACCTTAAATCAGATGCTCCACCTTCAAAGGTCACTACACTTGAACAGCATACACAACTGAGCTTCTCCAACATGGTGGGTGACCTTGTCCCTTTTGAGTTTATATTGATCTTTCAGACTTCTGTATATGCGTGTGTGTACAAATACTCAACAAATCTGAATCACACAGGACTGTACTGTATTTACAAACCTTTATTCTTGTTTTGATTCAAATTTGTTGCATGCACAAGCAAAATGTGTTGCGATGGACTATTTACTGTATGCCTTTAAGCAGCAAGAGTTCTCCTGATTAAAAGCCTCACTTCAGCCTTGTCATAAACAGTTGGAATAGGAATAAATGAGTAGCCCCGGGTTATTTTGTTTGTTTTCTTTGTATGTGTGTGTGTGTGTGTTGTCATTTGCTCTCTCTCTCTCCATCTGTTTTTTGTCCTCTTGCTCAGTTGTTGGGGAGGTTAACCTTTTCTTTGTTGACACACTCCACATCTTGGTTTTTACACATTTGATTAACCATGGAACCTGAGTTAGGTATTACTCAGTCTGACATGAATGTTAAGTGTGTATGTACACAGCATGGATTCATCGCCCTCCCAAAGACACACACACCATTTATTCTCTTTCTGCTCTGCATCGTCCCAACGGAGATCATTAAGGTCATGGAGATAATTAAGGTTTCATCTAATCTTATCTGATCTAATCTAACATAATGTAATATGACATAATATAATCCCCCACACACACAGCAGAGCAGTGACATAGACCTGGCATTTTAATTTCTCTGCAAATGCAAGAGAAATTGCATTTAGATGGGACATTAGTAGATTTCAGCACATGCGTAAACACCCAGCAGTACAGTATATGGTTTAGAAACTTTTCCCATATGGAGAAGTCAGACTGTAATCTCTTTCTGGAAACATTTATACTTTTTTTGTATCCGTATCCTGACAGAATCTTAATGGAACTTCTGCAGGATAAATACTAGGATTTTGATGTCAGGCTAAGATAAGGCCACAGGTGTGTTATGGAAAAGAAGATTTCAATCCTCCTTTTTGGATCACAGGGAGAATAACAACATGTTTATGCCACCGACTGTTATGATATCAGCCACAGGTTAAATGCAGACAAGCTGTCTTCCTGTAATTGATTTTATGTGTTGTAGAATGGAGGGTGTGTCATCTATTACTGACTCCCTTGTGTAATTTGGTCCTGGTTAAAATGCCAACTAGAATGGTGAGTGTTCATGTAGTACTGAGAAACATACCTAACATTTTATCGGCCACATCCCACTGCAATACTAATCTGATACGAATCAGGGCACAACAGGGAATGGGATGTTTTACGTTCTCAGTCAAATTCAAAACACTGAATAACAGCACTGGTTAGGGTGGAAAGTGGTATGGCAGCAGTTTTCTGCAACCTGAGTGTATTTACTTTTTATGAATAGTTTTTTAACCCAGACACTACAAGGTGCATTTATCTTCTGTGTTTGAAAATTGGAGGTGCAGGGGTAATTGCAAATGACCTCATTAAGTACATTAGTGTCCATTAATACTGGTATCCTGGTTGTGACTGAATATCACACCACTGTGTTTAGTCATTGAACATATTCTGGTTACAAAAACAACAAGAGCCCTTACCTTGCTTAGGAGAATTAGAGCTAAGAGATGAAAATACTAATAACTAGCAACTTTCTTTCAAAGATGCAGCCCAGAGTGCTTTATATAACAGCAATAAAGATGTGTTTGGTCAAAAAGAAAAATGGTAATAACTGTTTTAAAACAATACAGTAAAACATATAAACTATTACTACTACAGATACTAAGATTTCAAATTCTACACATGGTCCATTTCCACCGTACAGATTTCAGATCAGTAAAATTTGAATACTTTGCCCTTCTGCCTCTCAGCAGCAGTATAATAAATACACTCTGCAACACGGTTTTCTTTCTTTCATTTGCTTTGAATATAAGTTATCCAGTATGAATCTATTTTGTAAAATTATTTGAAAGGCAGTGACCTAGTATATCGCAAATGCATATCTTTAAAGCTGAGTTCATATCAGTAGATAAAACTATCCTGCAGGCTGTTTTTTAACATAGAAACAGTTTAACTGACTTATTATAGACTAATCTGAAAATAACTCACAAGGGGACAAAATGTCCAAAAGTTGCTTCAATAGATATCTTTATATTAAAAATGATTGCCAAGAAATTTGGCACAGATATCTGTGGTGCCCAGATGATGAATCCTACAACTTTGGTTTGACAAGTTGGGACGAGAATCTGCTGGTGGTCAGCAAGTCAAAGTTTTCACTTATCCAGTGGAATATCTCAACATCTCTTTAATGGACTGGCACAAAACTTTGGACATTCATGGTTCTAAGAGGATGTATTCTAACAAATCTGGTGACCCACCGACTTTACAACACTGTTCAGTTCACTCTTGGTGTTTTGAGCATATTTTATTAGGGATATAATGATGCATCGCGAGGCAGTTAAAAATCGATAAAAAATATGTGCGATTCAAATCGGTGACATGAAAAATGAACTGCAATACTCATTTTGAACAGCAGAGAGCGTAATCCTCTTAGGCCCCCTGACATGTGACGTGACTACGTGTTCAACATCCTACGTCAGGGGCGAGACTATAGACATCTCGCCAACGTAAATAAGACAAAGCAAAGGCTCCATGTCAGGCGATATTGAAAGAGAAGATGCAACCTCCAGTTTAACACCGGAAGTGTGGCGGCATTTGAGCTTCCTTAAGTCAGAAAGTAATAAAGGAGAGAAGATAACAGAAAAGACAAAAACAGTCTGCAAATATGTGATGCAGTATGAGAGCCGGCATCAGGAGCTCTGGTCAGCCCCTCCTACGCACGTTCCTTCTTTACGACAACTACACAGCCAAACCACACTGATGAGTGCATTTGCAACCCCGTTCGCCCAAACGAGTACAAGAGCCAAAGAAAGTGCCCAACTTATTACCCACGATTGGGAAATGGTCAACTTAGTTCTTCAAACTCGCCCTCTCTGCTTTCCCCAATAGCAAAAGCATACTTTTCCACACCAGCCACCTCTGTCCCAAGTAAAAGAGATTTTTTTTAACAGCAGAGGACATTGTGAATGTCCAGAAATGCATTCATTGTAGTTTGTGATTTGCATATATAACCTACTTTTGAAATAAAAAAATATTATTCAATTTGATATAGAAATATTTTTTCTATAATCTCATTTTGTATTTTAAAAAAAGGATTGTAAGAAGAAGAAGTATCGAATCGTGAGTTGAGGGAATTGTTTCATCCCTAAATGTTATGAATGGCCATAAAAAAATGCTGAGATAGTAGTGAAGGATAGTAAAGGATAAAATAATGTTCAGTTAAGCTCTGCAGGTTGTTACCGGCTTAAATCTAAGGTGAAACACTTTGGAAAGAAATGGTCTGCATTTTAAACTGCTTTTTTGTCAATGGATGACTTTTCCAAAGCGAACTTGGTCGATTAAAAGCTGCATATAATTAAAGTTGTGGCAGTAAAATCTTGAACTCATGTAACCAATGCAATGCCTTCTCCTTTGTCATATACCCATTTATAAATGGGAACATATAACACTGCTGACTATGGAGGGTCACAAAAGTGTTACAAATATTACGACTAAAGATAAAACTCAGGGAAATAAAGTTCCCTTCAAAATGTGAAATCTCTGCACAGATGTAAAAGTAAGGACTTTCAGGTATACTTAAAAGGTAATAATACATAAAGAGGACAAACAACACATTAAGTAATAGTAAAAAAACAGAGTACCTGTGTAAATGTTTACTATCTGCTGATCAACAGGTCACATATCTTCCTTGGTGAAAGCAACATTAATAAAACATTGATAATAAAACTCGACTTTATCCTCTGATTGATTGAAGTGATACTCTCAGGCTACGATGTATTATTAACTAAGCGTCTCCCCACTCAAAGACATGAGAGGAAATGAGGCGCAACATTCCTCTCAGAAACCTGCCTCTAATATGAATTGCTGTAATTTGCAAGGTTGATTCAAAATGATTTAAAATGTTTAATGAGAAGGAAAGTTCGTCAAGACTATCTTGTCAGCCAAAGTGAATCATGACTAAATCTGTCTCCGTTACTCAGTGTTTTAGGATCTAACAGCATTAGCAGACAGAAGGTGGCACATTGCAAAAAAATTAGAGACCGTGGAAATACTGGTTTTCTCATTTCCCCTATTTTTCACAAACTAGTGGCCATCACAGAGGAAGTACTAACATAACATTTCTCACTCTAGGTGTAGATTACAAATATATGGCTGACCTTTAAGTGTTCCTTACTGATGCTGAGGGCAACAGGCTAGTCCCTTTAAGGTTATTTTTAGGTGTGTATAAATTTTTCTTCACATTTTCTTCTCTTTCTTCTCTTTACACCAATTTTGACTGGTGTGTAGGCACTTTCATGCACTTGCTTTAGTTAAACATAATACAAATGTGTCCATGTGTGAATAGAAAGCGGCTTTTGTTATATTGAAAAGATTTTTCCCCTGTCCAGAAATATAATCAAATTTGCTTTACATAAATGTATTAGACTAGGGAACAAAGGCATACATTGTAAAAAATAGAATAAAGGGCAAGTAAAGGGCATTAAAAATGGATTGTTAAAATCTTTTAATAAGTCAGATATAGATATTTGTCATAGAGTAGATGTAAAAGTTTGGCTTAAAATAAAAGTTTCCTGACATTTAAGGAGTATTTGGTTGTAAAGGCTTTGTTTATAGTCTTCAGTAAGGATGCTAGAACAGCTAGAAGTCTTTGGTTAGTTTCCTTAAGAGGCTGTGAATTGTTTTTTTTTTTTTTTTGAGTAATGCTTTCACCATGTGATGACCATTCATAATGAGAAAATAGATAGGTAGCCAAGCTTAGAAGCCCAGCACAGGTGCAGTATGGAGAATGTATTTATTTGTCGTCAGTAATCTTGTAGCAACTGTCACGGCTAGTGTGTTTGTTGACCTGAAGGGCAAGAGCCTAATTGATTTCATTATTAAGGTTTCAGTTGCTTTGTCATGCCAAAGATATGCATGTTATGTATGGTATAATGTGCGATGAGGTTTCAGTGTCATCAGGTTTTAATGGCCTCCCCGCCATCTAGGGATGTAACAATTCACTCAATCACTTCGATATGATTCCTGATACTGGGTTCATGATACGATTTTCGACTAAAGGGTGCATTTGCTCTTTCAAAATTGCCTGTCGCTGACCCTTCGCCTTTGCTAGTCTTGGTCATGACATAGGACGTTGAGCATGTAGTGATGTGGCACATCGAGCAAGTGAAGTCAAACACA
Source organism: Plectropomus leopardus (assembly GCF_008729295.1). Taxonomy (NCBI): domain Eukaryota; kingdom Metazoa; phylum Chordata; class Actinopteri; order Perciformes; family Serranidae; genus Plectropomus; species Plectropomus leopardus. The sequence goes on from NC_056463.1 coordinate 27,983,845, forward strand.
GATTACACTCTCTGCTGTTCAGAGAGCGGTTTGGCTGTGTAGTTGTTTTAAGAAGGAACGTGCGTAGGAGGGGCTGACCAGAGCTCCTGATGCCGGCTCTCATACTGCATCACATATTTGCAGACTGTTTTTGTCTTTTCTGTTATCTTCTCTCCTTTATCACTTTCTGACTTAAGGAAGCTCAAATGCCGCCACATTAACGGTGTAAAACTGGAGGTTGCATCTTCTCTTTCAATATCGCCTGACATGGAGCCTTTGCTTTGTCTTATTTACGTTGGCGAGATGTCTCTAGTCTCGTCCTTGATGTAGGACGTTGAACACGTAGTGACGTCACGTGTCAGGGGGCCTAAGCAGATTACCCTCTCTGCTGTTCAAAAAGAGTATCGCAGTTCATATTTCATTTCACCGAGTTGAATTGCACATATTTTTTATCGATTTTTAACTGCCTCGCGATGCATTACACGGTACATACATCCCTACCGTCATCCAGTAATTTTAGATCGATACCTTGATGGACATTGTCTAGCTTGTACCATGGCCACTTGCCAAAAAAAACAAACGAATAAAAATATATATATATCATTTTTATTTTCATGCTTTTTGAAATCAAAAGTAATAGGCTGTTTGTATTTACCCAGACCACGGTAAAAATACATTTTGAGCAGATTTTCCCAACTATTACTGAAAAAATAATTGTGATGATGCTTCATTGCTGTGTTGCACAATATTGCCACTCAGGGAAAGTAATTTAAATTCTTCTTTTGTATTCTCCCTTAAGGGCTGAAATCCCCATCCTTGACTTTTGATGCACCTGCTACACACACACTGCCTTTGTTCATTCTATAATCCTCAGTCAGTGCGTTTTTTTTCAGCGTCACTTAGATACATCATGGCCTTTCGTTTGAGAGCACAGCATGGGGAAATGCTTTTCAGGTGTCAATCTTTGCGGTTTTCCTTGCCTAGGATCGCTCTTTTAAATTCAATCTTCTACTTCTTTGTGTTTGTGTCTGCATTTGTGAGAGGGGAGAGAGACGACAGATGAGAGAGCGAAAGAGTAAGAAGGCAAGACAAAGCAAGGAGGAGGTAGTATTACCTGCTACTGTATGTGCTACACCAAGCTGATTCTGAACTGTGATGGGAGGCGACACCTTTCTGAAGCAGTAAAAGTCCCCATGAATCACACAGCGCTCAGCCCTTTCTCTCTCTCTCTGTAGATCTTACTCTGACTCTTTATTCCTCTCTTTCTCCCTTTGGGACTCGGCCTGTCTGTGTGTGACTCTGTGTTTGTTTCTCCGCTGTCACATGTACCTGTCTCAGAGCACTATCAGCGACATGGGATGTGCGGGAGAGAAATGAAGTGCATTTGTCACTGTTTTCACCTTTATACACTCTTGCTGCCACATACTGTTTTATCTCTCGCTGTGTCTTTACGCCTGTCTCGGTTTCTTGGTGTGGTCATGCTTTACTGCTGGGTCTCATTACTGCAGCTGATGTGCTGCAGAACAAACAGGCACTTCATCAGATTATCAAGGAACATTGTTTTTAGCTCTTTGACTGTTTAAAGAATGGCACATTTGCCATCTTAACACATTGCACACAATTAGCTATTATTTACTCAGAAGCATATACAGATAATATTTTGCTTGCGTGACAGATAGTGAGTCTGAACTCATTGAACTCAAAAAGTATGCCTCCCCTCCCTAATGCACCTTAACATTATGGGTGAAAAACAAAGCATGCATTATGGAAACACGAATTTAAATGGCTACAGAAGCTGCACACGGAAATGACACTTTCAGGCCAAGAGTGGCAAAACAGCAGTGCATTTTTTATAGCATCACTTCTTTACGAACAGATTTCTGTAGATAATATTGAAATGACAAGTCTAAGCAAAGCCTGTGTTTGTGTGCTCACTTGCAATGGGGAAAAACAGATCTAAAATAGAAGCTCCTGAAGCAAGCAGCGAACACTGCTGATAATCAGAGCTGACATGCTACTTTGTGTGGGCAGGGGCAATGGGAAAGCCGCACTAGAGGGTCCAGTTGTGTAAGTTTGTATGTGCACATGTGTGTATTTGTTAGTGTGGTTTTATGTGTGACTGAGGGCGAAGGAAAGCCTACTGCAGGAGAGAGAGAGGGGAGAGATGTTGATTGATGTGAGGAGATGTGCTCAGTGAGCAGAAATAGGCTCTGACAATCCCAAATTCAGCCTTTAGATTTCCCCTGTGTTTGACCATTTGACCCTAGACAATAGGGTCTCTAATACAGGTGCAGCCGGTGCACTGTGAGCTGTACCTGTGTTTCATGATTATTTATTGACATGCATCTAAATAATGCTAATCCAGGATTTTCCAGCCTTACAGAAAAATTCAAGTGCATTTCAAACTGGTATTTCCCATAAATGTTGCCATTGTGAGTCTTTGGATTATGCTAAATCTTTATTTAAACCCTCCGTTGTGGTGTTTCAAAGACACAAGGACTCACGCAAGCTTACGTTTATAAAGGCAAGCAGCATGTGCCTCCCACAGCTTTCAGAATAAACCTGATTCTACCTGAATTATTGATATACTTGTCTATGATTTACTTGAATTATTGATTTACTTGTCTATGAGTCTGACTTAAAGTAGCACCCTGGAATACCCATTATGGCTAACTGCAAAGACATCTACATGCTGTCAAACCAGACCACCCTCCATTGTCATCCATGCACACTGACTGCAGTTATACTGTTAAACGGAGCGCAGTGGAAGACTATTATCAGGATGACTGTGAGTAAATGGCTGATGGTATTTATATGAACATGGAGTACACAGAAAAGTAGCTAAATTTAATCTTAGAAGAGGAGAAAAATTAAGGCAGGAGTAGAAAGACAATATTCTTCAGGATACTGCTAGTGTTCCTGCACTCACTGCTCTTCACAGCCAACTGAGAAGGAAAATGATGTACTGCATTTTTATAGCACCTTTCTACCTCACTGCAGAAAGTGCTTCACAATTTGTCTCTAATTCACCCATTAACACACACATTTATACACTGGTGGTTGTGGAGCTGCCATGAAAGGCACTGGCCTGACCATCGCATGCAGCTTAGGGTTCGGTGTCTTTCTCAAGGGCACTCTGACATGCCGACAGGAAAGCTTTTGTAGCAAAGAGTGAGACATGTTGATGCCAGACTTGGAAAATCTATAATATGTCGGATGAGAGTGGCCTTATTTATGTAAATACAAAAAGAGATGAATAAATACATTTCTGCTCAGATCAACATTGTTGTCCTGGAGATTTCCTGAAAATCAACTGGAAGAAGTTTAGCCGTTGAGTATCTAGTAATAACATTTTCAAATTCAAATTCAATCTAGAATAAACTTAGAACAATGGAGATCAGATTTCAGTAGAGGGAATATCTGTGTATCATCAGCATAAATATTATAGGTGTCTTCTTAAAATAGAACCCAGAGGGAATGTAGGAACTGTTGCAGACACTGTTGCAGTCTCTATAGACAGCTGAGACCATGCACCCTCTATAAGAAAGGGGGACCAGTAAGTTTCCTTACTTATTCTATGAAGTGACTAAAAATATTTTAAAGTGTGCCTAATAAGTTCAAAAAGTGCACCTAATAAAGTTGAAATGATAAGCTGTATGCACAATATGTATATATATATATATGTGTGTGTGTGTGTGTGTGTGTGCGTGTGCGTGTGCGTGTATGTGTAAGCTTATACAGTAACCCCCATTATTACTTTGCAGACTGATTGGAGATCCCTACGTGGATTCTTTGCTTCGATTTAATTAAAATGCTTTTAGAGCATTTCTTCAAGCTAATTATGGTTATTCCTGTGGGTCTGTTGATGTGTCAGCAGATCAGGTGACTCCTTCACTGTCTCCTCTCCTGACTCCATTTTTGCATCACAACGAGCTTTAATTCTCCAGAGCCTGGCCAAGCACACTTGATGGCTTACTCTAATGGTTTGATGAGAAACTCAGAATTAGCCTGTTGCCAGATACATGATGGTCAACTGCAGGTGGTATTAAACCTCTGCTGTCCTCACTATCCCTTTGCTCATCTGTGCTGAGATTGTACAAACAGAAAACAACACACATGATCCACAGGTTTCTTATCATCCTCCTTAGACCAGAGATAGAATTGCTTTTTAACTACATGTTCGTGTAGACAACCGGCTGCAAAATGAACAGAATTGTTCATATTTTTGCTTATGTACTACGCTTGTTACTCAAGTAACCCACTATATGGCATATAAGATAACTCAGACTGTATAAAACTTCCAAATTTGCATGATGTAAAAGATACAAATGGTTACACTTAGGGAGGTTGCTTTGTTGTTAATTCTGTGAATTTGGAGGAACACAGCAGAAAAAGCGAAAGCAAAGCCATCATAGATGCTTTGTATCAAGCATGTTGTGATAAGGGCAAGTTTGTTGCTCTTGTTTTGCTGACGCTGTCCTTACCGTTCATGTGCGTATTGCATCTTGCAGACGTGTTGCACTAAATTCTGAGGACGTGCTGGACCAATGCTCCAAACGGACGCAGTATATACGAGGTAACCGTCTGGCTTCAGTCAGAACTTTGTAAAGAACCGGCAATGTCTCCTCTTCCTCTTTCTGTAAAACACAGTGGATGTCCTGAGTGTGACACACTCACTCAGCCTGCATATAATCGAGGATCACTGCAACTTACTGGACACAGTAGATTTTTCAGTGTTTTATCAAGCAGGACAGCACCAGATACCTTAAACCCAAAAATCCATAATCAATCAAAACAACAAACCCATGATCCAGCTGACTCCCCTGTGTTTTCTAATTGAACTCCTGAAAATAAGTTAGTGGTTTAATTAGAAAATATAGCATACACGTTTTAACAGCCAAAGTTTGCCAGCATTTGACAGCTAGTAAGTGTTTTTTTCCATCAACCCCTTTTACTAAAAGTATCTCTAACTCCTCAGCTAAATGCCTGAGTGGATTTGAGACTGCAGTATCTGGTCCAGAATGAGTCATCAAAGGGGTCACGGTTAAGGCCTCTCTTGAGTCGGGGCTCGCGATCACAGGCTTTGGGTTAGGTTGCTCATCTAGTGGCTGATGGAGCCGAAGATGATCGATCCTCTGAGAGTGTATTGATCATCTGAGACAGAGTTATTGTCTCTTCCCACTCTGATCCACTCAGTCTTTCTCTTGCTCCCTGTCCTTCACTCCCTTAGGACTGAGCTGATGGGAAGTCGACTCTACTGTGTGCAGCTATTGATAGAGACAGTTGTCTCTGTGTGAATACAACCATTTCTGTCTATCTATGTGTCTGCCTGTGTCCCTGTCTCTATCTGTCTGTTTCCTCGTGCCTCCAGTTAGTACAAATACAGGAGTTTGCAGACCTGCAACTGGCAGTAGTAATAAAGACATAAATATAAAGACATAAATAATGTGTGTCTTTATATTGCCTTATTATAGGGCTTTGCAATTAATCAAATTTCAATTTCGATTACGATTTTTGCTTCCCTAGATTGTCAAAACAAGGTAATAGAGATAAACGATTTTGTGCAGCATGATGAGTTTAACAATGTTGCTACTGTTTTGTTTTTTATTTTGTAAATCGAGCACTCTCTTTACTAGTGGTCTGCCACTGGTCCCACCAAAGTCCAAACAGAAGTTTTGGTACAAGTTGAAAACGGCAAGTCATGATGCACAGGTTTTTTTTGAAGCTTTGGTGTCTCATTTTGGATCCAGACACTGTGCGCAGAGAGAGAGCGAGCTCGAGCCTCAACAAGCATGAGTGGGCAGTCAGACGTGTATGTGCTGGTGACGGTGACAGCGAGGCTGCAGTGAGAGGAGCAGAGAGTATAAAGTGAAACTCGGCTGTGTGATCATCAACAGTTGAGGCTGTTTGTCAGAGAATAAATGCTACAACTCTAAAAGACCCAATACACGTTCCCATGTCTAGCTCACCAGCTGCTGATTAAAGTGACAGATGTTAGCCTCTAAGTTAGCAAGCTAAATTAGCCTCCCACTGGAAACAGACCAGGCTCCCTTAAGGTGGACTGTTAAGGTGGACCAGCTTTTCTCATTGTAGTGACACTCCCAGCTGCTTCTAAACAGATAATGGAGACAAGTTTGTCTGCTGTGTCTCTCCAGAGATAGTGAAACAATCATTGATCCTTACTCAAAATTAATTTTGCTATTATTGATACAGTAAATGCTATGTATTGTTACATTATATTAGTTGGGTTAGGTTTTATTATTATTTAAATGTGAACAAACTACAGTAATGTGCAAGATGTGTCACACAGTCGTGGCTGCATTACAGAGCTTTCACAGTTTTTTAATTCGCTTGTATTTAAAGTTAAAGGACATCCAGTGTTAAAACCAGAACCAGAACACAAGAGTTAATATTCAGTAACTGCATGATGTTCTGAAGGCCAGTGACTAAGTATCTTAAATAATCATTAAATATTTGTGATTTCAATATCAGTCAAAGTAATCGTGATTATTATTTTTGCCATAATCAAGCAGCCCTACCTTTTTACACTGCCTTGTGTTTCTCCCCGTTATATCTTGTATAAAGCACCCTGAATGTCCTTGTCATTGGTGCTACACAAATAAACTTGCCTTGCCTCTCTCAATTTGCTGCATGGGGTATCACAAACAACACAAGTAGTTATATGATCACACGGGTTGTAAACACAACCCCAACTGAATCCAAATAACTAAATTATTTGTTTGGAAGCAAAACAGCAAGTGAACCACCCAAAACATTTGTACTTTTGTCACAATTACTGCGTCAGATATTTGCAGTCTTACCCATTCCACCTGCGGTTATCATGCTAACACGTGTCTTTGCTTACCTCACTCGCTTCCTTTCCTCATGGCTTAGTCCCAGCCACGGGAGGAGGCGAGGAAGAGGCCAAATAAGCTGCCAAATAAGAAATACTTTGTTGCATTGCATCAGTTATCCATATAAACTGTTTAACATAAACAAGTGTAGTATTAGTGTGTGAAGACTGTGTTTCCCCACGCTAAGCGCCTTCTGAGGCTTCTTCTCTCTGTGTCTCCCTGAGGTGCATTCAAGGCACTGGAAGATCCTTTACGCGAGATTGTCGATGTTGCTTTATGCCTTTGCATTCCAACCTCTGAAACTGGCCTGTAGGCTCATGGACCTTCACTCTTCAGAAATTGTTAAACGTCTTATGTCAGCCTGGATTGGCTGCTTTGCATTAACATATGACAAATTGCCCGTCGCATTAAAAATCTCAGCTCATAACTATAATTTGGTAGCTCACCGGGAAGCCACTCAAACTGTCTCTGATGGACAATTGGGTATAACATTAAAAATTAAACCTATTTTTTTAAGCTTCTAATTAGAGAAAAAGAAAAAAATCATAAAGTATAGCTTGATTTACAACAGATTTTTCTTTTTCAAAAAAGTTTGTATTTAACTTGTCCATAACTTTCAAATCACAGGCGTACGGCATTTTGACCACTCAGGTTCATGTGACTCACAATCGATGGAGTCAATATGGGCCTCTGTTTCCCAAAAACTTTTAAAATACTTTATACCATCGATTATCTGTTGCCTCTGGAACCACTGGTCTGAAAGATTACATAAACATAATTCACAAGATTTTATAACTCCCAAAAGAGTTGTCGCACTACATTTCAGACGTCAATATTACAACATAAATATTAACAGGTACACAGTGGCATTTGAATTCAATCTATTTTTCATGATGGGTAATAAAGATGGACAGTGTAAGATTGATTCAAACATCAATACAGCAGATATGTTGAGTTAAATGGATTTTCTTTGTGTTTAGTGCTCATTAGTGCCCTATCTCTTCCTGTACATATCAGAGTTGCCACACACTGCGGCGGCAGTGTGAGTCATCATTAGTAGCAAGTGAATATTCACAAGCTTTGTTTATTCATTTTGCCAACCAAACAGACTCATATTCAGTACATGCTGAACCATATCCGCACTGTGATGTTCCTGATGTTTTGCTGCATTCAACTATAAACAATAAATACATAAGGCTAAAGTTTAACTTACAGAAAATATGCACATATATACTTGAAAAACCATATTGCACAGCAAACATACAGCAACAATAATGAGTTAAGCTTGGGGCAGTGCGGTTTCATCTGTTTCCTGATCATTAGCTGCGTATGAGACTGTTTATCTTATTACTGCAGGTAGAAGAAAGGAAAAAGGGAATTTCAACGAGGATGGAGAGAAAATAACTGAATTAGAGGGTGTAGGCAGAATATTCAGTGTGAATATTACCTTATTGAAAGGTCAGCTTTCTGCATCCCAGGCCTCAGCAGAAGGTGAGATTGTAATTCTGCTGTATTTGTGTTTTGTCCTGATGAGTAATTTTATGAAATGTTAAAGTCTGCAGTTCTTGATCTTATAACATATGTGGTACAGTGTTTGTTAAACATAGTTTGTTGGTAGAGACGAAGTGCAAATAAAAATAATGGCTACAATTGACATTGCTGAAGTCATGCTTGTTTTAGCTCTTTTAAAAAAGCTGTTGTACCACTGAATTGTGTTCACTTAAACATACCCTGTTTTTATTTTATTTTATTTTTTTTTTAGAAATTATGTTTGTATGTTAATAATTGCGTTCTTAATTACATTTTTGTGTCAGTGTCCAAAATGGACTTTTTGACTCATCAGCCAAGGTGGCTGATAGATGAGAAAATACACCAGTCAAGCTTTTTTTTTTTTAGATAATAACTTATTATGTTGAATACAAACTTAGAGAAGAGGCCAGACCAAAATCTGAAGCAAACTATTAAAATGTATTGAACAACTAATCACTATAGCCTCAGCATGTGAATAAGTTCCTCTGGTAAAGCTGTGATGCAGTGTAAATCTCAAGGTCTTTTATTGTGAAAAGTGAAAACAGAAGAAGTGGAGCTAATGCACTGTTGCTGTGATGTAGTGTTATTTAGAATTTACGGTCTTGGTTCAAACTACATGGCCTCCTGGTTGTTATTCAATTGAATTTTTAAGTATGGGCACAAAGCTAGTTAGCAGCAGACCTGTGGCAAGTGATCAGCTGATGTCCCGTACGGTCAACAGTGCCACAAAATTAGAAACGCTTGAGGTGGTCAGGTTTCACAGCACTGCATTTGTGTGCGTGTGTGCGTGTGTGCGTGTGTGTGTGTTACAGCACACAAGCAGCCGAGGAGCAGCAGAGCAGTGGCACCAGACCTTGCGGTTAATGTTGAGACTCTTGTCTTAGGTTCAGGAAACAAAATCACTTTGTTTAAGGTTAGGGAAAAACTGTGATTGTGGTTAAATGTTTATAAAAAATAGATAATACTGAAAATATCGTTGCAGTCACTTGGAGGGGATACTGTATTTCAAAATTGTCTTTTGGTGGAAAAAAAGTGAAATAATTTTGCGACTTGCCAGATATGTTAATTAGCAACTTTTCGTCATTATAGAAACGTAATTTGCTTTGCATTACGTTTCCCTCAAAAACATATTTGTTGTTTTTAATGAGTTGTATATAAGTGTAATTTCTAGGAAACAGGGCTGGCATAGATTAAGAGGTACATGCTATTTGTTGAGTGTAAGCCTCACACTCCTGAAACTGGGTTGGGCTTGGCATCAATGAATATAATTAATTTTACTTTTCTTATTAACTCCTCTCCATTATGACTAATTATTCTTGATGGATGCTTTTCCATCACGTCAAACCCGGTATTCTTTGAATACTTACATTAGCACCTGCGTTTTGCACTTGAGCTTGAGAGCAAATAAAAAACACATCTCTTGTGTACATCATGGATGCATAATATAATCTACTGAATGCTTTTTAAGACAGATTATAAGGATCAATAAAAGGTTGTGAAAGGAAGCGATCTTTGCTCTCACCATATGACGTGTCATGTCTATGTGAGATGAAGGTGATATTGGGTTGTGTGAGAGGCACTGAGAGTTAGAGAAAGAGACAGTTGAGCACTATTGCTGCAGAGGGTATATAGTTAGGACCTGGGTGATAAATACCTGCTCCATTTTATTACATTGGAGCTGAGCCCTGGAACCTGCACGCGTACAGTGGAGGCGCAGATTGATTCTTCTTTGATGCTTTGCAACTTGGCAAACTTCCTCTCAGTGATGAGAATATTAATTATGTCCTTCCTTTGCTTGAAATGTGAAGCTCCTCCAACTAAAGATGACTTCTCAGGCATACGTGCTGTTGTCAAGACAGAGGAGATGCTTTCATCTGTAATGTTATTGTACTTCCCCTGCAGCAGTGTACTCTCACTTAAGGGGATGATCACCTCTAAAATAATAGGTGCATGCTTTTTTTTTATATATGTGATTGCACAACTAAGTTCAGTTTCCTTGTTCTCAAGTTGGCCGAGTCATACAAACACAGAGTGACTGGTGGCAGCTGCGGAGTTGTGTGAGTTGTGTGTGATTTTTGGAGTTTTTCAATCCTCATCTGCCCTCTATCTGGGGATATATCATGTGATCTGATGAACTCAATCAACCAAACACTGTTTGCACAATCATTAAAGTAAACACTGAGTTAGCCAAAGGTGGATTCTAACTTCTAGCTGGAATATTCCAAATGACAAGATGAACCTGCCTGAGTTATTATTGTGTTATTAATTAGCTTTAGTGTATGACAGTGCTGCTCTGGCAGAGTAGTTGATTTTTGTCTTCTCACAAGCATGAATTCTTAAAGGCATACTATGCAGGATTTGTCGCTTGCTGTTTGTAAACACAGCATTCAAACTCGGCCCCTCCTCAGCTCGACGAGACTGTCAGAGCAGCAGTGATCATGCAAGCAAGACAGTGGATGAAGAGAAGGAGCGCTATTGACAAGACCAAAGCAGTCAGAGAACTATATACGTGAGTGTGTTATGTGTATGTGTAGCTCAGCCTTGCACTTGATCAAACAGACACACAGACCTGCAGCTCACATCCACAGAGCAGAGAGACTGTGACAGCAATGTAACCTGGTCGCTATGAAGTCCCGACTGTGTGCTATTATTGGTTGGAGGCAACACTCTGCTGCCCAAAGGCTGACACCCAGAAATGTCCTCAGCACAGCAAAATAAGAAGCAAATGGGAAAATAACAAATAAGAAAATGCAGACGGAGTGCAGATTGTCTGCAGATACAGACAATGTCATATGCTGCCTTTTGTAAAAGTCTACATAATTTTTTTTTAGGGATATCCTGCATAGTGTTCCTTTAATATTCACTGCTGAATTACTTCGAATAGTCAGCAAGCCATAAAAAAATGCATGTAATAGCTATTTCCAACAATTTAATCATGACATCTAGTGGCATACATGATAATGAAAATGAAAATGATGCTCCACCTAAAATATAGCTTTCTAAGCTATATTTAGCTTTCTAAGCTTATATTTAGTTGTAAAAGTCAATTAGTGCCCAGTTTAAGCAAACGTGGTCACCAACTGAAACTGTAAACAGCCAAAACAATTTCCTCATATTTTAATTAACTCATCACCTTTAAATTCAATAAAAACCAGCATGCATTCATGGTGATCACAGTCAATGTTCTCTTAAGGATGAAACAGCCACCTACCAAGTCTACCAGGGTGAATATCTAGCATGAAAAAGAGATTTTCAGTGAAGTCTCTATTTAGCATAAAAGCTGGATGATGCTCACAACTGAAGCAGATGTGTTAAATGTATATCAGGGCTGCAATTATTGTTGATTAATGGATTAGTCCACCAAAAGAAAATTAATCTGCAAATATTAAATTGCAAATTAGATTTTTTTTTTTACATTTTTTTTAATTATTTGGAGAAAAAAAAGAGACAAAGACAAAATCTCTATCTCTTTAAACCCAACCAGTAGAGGAAACCCATCATAGTCTTCATCCCGGTTGTGGTTTCTGCTTGTTCCTGCCACTGTGGCATACATTTTTGTGGTGGGAGTTTGTCTGAGTCGTTGGGTCTCTATAAATTAAGAGTGTGGTGTAGACCTGCACAATATGAAAATAATCCTGTGATAACTTTTTTTTAAATGATTTTGTGCTAAAAAAATTTGAACTGACAAAACAAGCATACTGAAGAAATGACTGGGCTCTGGGAGATACTGAATGCCATCATGCCACTATTTTTAACATTTCATGCAGTAAGCACTTAATTGAATGAGGAAAATTCAATGCAGATTTACTGATGAGAAAATGAATTGTTAGTTACAGCTCTACTATTAATATTTTTAGCTTAGATTTGTTACATTATTGATATTATTGCTATGGCACTTTAGTCATGCCCTTTGCACAAAAAGATGTGTGATGTGGTTAGTGCTCTTGATTAGAAGATAGATCTGGTGGCTGATAAATTTGGATGTTTTGGCATTAATTAAATAATGTTTTAATGTAAAGCTGTTGCTTAGTCCATGGGGGAACTGGAGGGTTGGCTCCATACGGCCCAAGTATGCTGCACTGTATTTTAATTAACTGAGAAAATCTGGTCATTGGTCACTCAAATCTCTTGCCTGCATCCAAATGTCATCCAACACTAAAACTGATTAGAGGCACTTGGTAGGAGGTGGTGCAATATTTTAAATTTGTCAAAAAAAACTTCTGAGTTTTTAACTAGCACATGTGCTTTCAATATATGCTATTATCTCACTTAAAATTATACAGTTATGCTTGCAATAATACATTAGGAGGGGGAGGTCATGTTTTCCCAAGGTGAATCTGTCCCCCTGATTTCAGCCTACGGATAAACCAATTATTAAAAGAAAAGCTAAAGAAAGGAGCCCGACAAAAGATAAAGCTCTTGTGGGTAGGTCTGGTGATGGTGTGCGTGTGTGTGGGTGCATGTGTGTGTATCTCAGTGTCAGGCTGTTGGGAAGGCCTCTCAGAGGTGTCCCACAGCGGCCTGACGCTCTGAGGCATGACCAGGTGTCGCTGCACCCGGAGGCTGTCTGCACACTGTGCAGAATATTAACAAGCCTGACCACACATACGGAGACACGCATATTTTTTGCGCACGGATCAAAGACACACTTTATACGCCTTTGATACATAATGTCACACTCTTGATAGCATACGCACACTTAAACACACATACATTTGAATGTGCTTACACACACAGACACACACACACACACGCACACACACACTAGTCAAGGATTAAGACAGGAATCCTCCTGCCCCCTCCCTCCTCCACCACATTGTGATATTGTGATAACGTAGTCAGAGGAAGAGGTTTTTCTCAGCTCTTGTTTTTATAGTATATAGAGTATATAAGAATACGCATGCATGCACACACACATACTCACACACACAGATAAGAAGCGGAATGAGGCTTCACATTCATATTTCTGCCTTTACGTGTGTGTAGAATATGTATGTTTTGAGAGGTATATTCGTGCTATGTCTTTTAGCGTTTTCATCATGGAGGAGCAGCATTACTTCATCAGTGCCAGAGGCAGCATGCCACAGATTACAGTAAACTCTGTGTGTGTGTGTGTGTGTGTGTGTGTGTGTGTGTGTGTGTGTGTGTGTGTGTGTGTGTAAGCCTTCAAGCATGCATGTGTACACTACAGTAGGCTGTGCTGCTGTATGTGTGTGTTACATGTGTTTGTCGGTTTCAGTGTAAATCCTCAATTTGTAGGTTGGAATTACTCAACATCTCCCACTTGTAGAGGGCTGGTGGGATTAATGTCCCTGGATTATTTCTCCCTTAGATCCTTATGTGAGTGTTTGATATGCAGACCCTGGTGAGCTGCACATGTACCGTACCATGTTCTTTGTTAGGTAATTGTATTGATTACCATGCCCTGCAAATGTGTCCTTTTTAGAAGCTTTTTTTTCTGCTTTGTTTGTTGTCTCTAGCTGGGGAGAAGATAGAAAATACACTTCTGGGTTGAGTGGGTGTTGGTCATGGTGAAACATCTCAGTTGCGTGTTCAGTTGAGTTGATATTTGCACACATTTGCTTAAAACGAGCTTAGTAACATGTTCGTCTGCAGTTAACAGTGTGAGTGAAATTTGCTAAGGCTTACACAAATTCCATCCTTGAGGATATAGATTAAAGGGGTATTCCAGCGAATTAGTATAGGACTTCATAAAGCTGGGGGGAGGGGGGGTGGGGGTGGGGGTGGTAAAAGAGAGATTAGAAAAAGGAATTGTCAAAATTGGTGCAGCACTTCCTCATATGGGTCAAGCTTCAGCAGCACTGGTTCTTACACTTTTCATAATGCACAATGCTGTCTTTTATTGAACTTACCCTGGCTTGGAAACAGCCACTTAATTTAAAATCCACATCCACAAATGTTGAATGCAAAGCCACCATTACAGTCTGTGGAGTCAAGATACATGGGTGATTTTACTGATAACTGACAACCAGCCATAGGCTCAGGTGATCTTTTCACATTGTCATTTAATACCTTGGTATTATAAAAATATTCGCTGATCAGCTAAAACATTAAGACACACTGGCGAAGTGAATAACTTTGACCATGTCATTGCAATGCAATGTTCAATTTTATGGGAAACTTTTGGTCCTGGCATTTATGTGGAAGCCACTTTACACACACTACCCACCCAAACACAGCTGCAGACGAAGTACACCCCCCCATCTCAACAGCACTCCCACCGGCACAGCGCAGGATGTGAGGAACATCACAAAGAGCTCAACAGGTCGCCCTGGCCCTCAAATTTGCCCAGACCCCAATCTGATCACGCGTCTGTGGGACATGCTGGTATCTCCCTGGGTCGGGCTAGGCGCTGACATGTCAAGGCATGGACACAGGACCTTTTTAGGATGTCCTGTGGTGTCTGGGACTGGGGCGGTGGTGTCTGATCCTTTGAGACCTGTCGGTTGCAAGGTCACATGGAGGCTCAATCAGATTGGGATCTGGGGAATTTGGAGGCCAGGTCAACACCTTGACCTCTTTGTCATGTTTGGGCCATTACTGAGCAGTTTATGCAATGTGGCATGGCACATTGTCCTGCTGAAGGGGCAGCTCCCATCAGGAAGTCCTGTTGCCATGGATAGGGAGGTTACCTGGTCCGCAGTGTTGTTTTGGTGGGTGGTTCGTGTCAAGTGGCATCCACATGAATGCCAGGACCTGAGGTTTCCCAGCAGGAGATGGCACTGTAACAAGACAGTCAGTTTTCCACTTCACCTGTCAGTGATTTTAATGTTTTGGCTGATCGTAGAGAATATAGTCACTTTCAATAACTTTATCAGATTTGACAAAAGGTCCATCCAGAGTCACACAAGACATAAAACTGATTGCACAGGCTCAATAACACTCAGTACAACTGACCTTGATATGTAAAATGGGTGTAGTGTCACTATAAAATACAAAACGGAAGTAAAGGTTCTGCAGACTTTATTTTTGCAGGAAAAACTGATTCTTTTTTCTGGGAAATTTCTAACATGAAATGATAACTCATGTAACTTCAGAATTACACAGAGTAAGTCAGTAACTAAATTTGCTGCATTAATTGCTTTACAGTTTGTTTTTTTACTTCAAGCCTTTCACTTAAAATGAGCCTTTAACAAGAGACGCAGGAGTGAGTTGTACTTTGATAACTGAGCTTCACAGCTGCACTTGCTGAAGATTTTTTTTCCTTTTAAGATTTCTAGTTAATGAGATATACTGAGGTGGAATAAACATCTAAAAAAACAAAAACAATGTCAGTCAAGAGTTGCAAAGATGCTCTAATCAAATCTTTCTCCTCTCTTCTCCTGTTGTACACCGTTAATATCCAAGACAAAGGAAAATATGTTTAATCAAGATCGCCTTTGCCTTTATTTTCAGAGCTCTCTGATTGGGAGATTTATGTAGATTTGACAGGACAGCAAATAAACTGCCACATTTGCTTCCATTTTAGCATAAAGAACTGTCAGTAAAGGTTTATGCATATTATAATTTCTGTTCCCAACCATTCCCAGCCTGTCGAAAGCTTCCTCACTTGTGGGCTGCATCTCGGTTGTTGAATTTTCAAATCCCACAAGCTACAGATTTAAAGCAATGATTCCTGCCACCTGTTTCAGGCTTTAGGAGAATCCTCTCTTTTGAATGAACCCAAAGCTGTAAATCCTTCACACAGGAGACAACGTCTCGGAGTCTCTCTGTGATTGAAAGGACAGATTGATAGCCTTTGTGTCTCTGTTTTGAGGTATATTGATACTTAAGCAGGAATAGTCATTTCCTCTTCACATTGATTTAGTGGGGCAGATGATATGTGAATGTGCGTGTGTGCATACGTGTTGGTATTTACCAGGAAAATGCTGTGCTCCCTCCACTATTACTGCCACTCAGCTTTGTATGCTGGCTACTGCTTATTTCTAGTGTTCAGTTGTACATTTATGCAGATTAAGTTTTGAATGAACATTTTTTTTTATATACTTTCAGTCTCTTTGGTGATAAATGACAATCCCAGCTATCTGCAGCAACCACAGATGTCATCATAATTTACAGGCGTTTGGTTCAAAATTGAGTCAGTTATGTATTTCACTGGACAGTACAGCTTTACATTACTGTGAAGCAGGAGTGCTGCTCTCCTCTTAACGGTGGTTTGAACGCTCTCCTCCAGTGGGGTGTAAAAACCTCAGGCTGCCAACATCAGTGGATTTACTGTTATGCTTTCTGCTTGTGTTGACACTTTAAGGAAGTGAATAATGCCAGATGGGAGATGTCATAGCCTGCAAAAAATCCCACATATCCCACTTACATTTAGCTCAAAGAGATTGTCATGAATGTTTTTTTCTGCTTTGCAATTTTCTGGAATTTAACATCCGAAAAATCTTTTATGACATAAAAGCAGTGCTGCTTTACTGTAACAGTCTGCTGTTTAAAATAACAGATCAAGCATGCATTTAACTAAATAGAATCAGGAAGTGTAGGTATTCAAGTTTGGCATATGTTTGTCTCTTTACAGTATGGTGACATGGTGTTGAGAAGATGGGTTTTAATGGACTTTGAGTTCAGAGGATTGCGTCGGCCGCCTGGATGCCCTTAGGCTTAAGCAAAGCTGTAAGATTGGGAATAACCAGGCTTCTCATTGAAGATTACATCTTTTATAGTTGAAGTGCAAACAGCAGAGGGGGAGCTTTAATATAAACAGCTGTATAGATAGAATCCCCCTCAAAGTCATACTGAATGTCAGATACTGGGCCAAGGGTCATGTATCGATTTCCAGGCAAACACTGAGCTGGACCACAAGGGGATGACGAACGTCAATATTGGTGTTTTGTATTTTTTTAAGTAAATCACTTGGTTATATTTACGGCACAATTTATTTTTTCATCAGGTTTAAGAGCATGTTTCAAGGTGTTATCCCACAATAAAGAGAAATAAATGTAGAGCAAACAAAGATCAAAAATCATTGAGAGGAGATATCATGTGTTTAGGTAGTTCATTGTCTATATTCAGTTACTTATCATATGACAGAAGGATGTTAAGCAAAGGTCAGATGCCGTTTTGCTGAGTTGGAAGATATTATGTTAACCTTGACCTTGACCTAACAGTGAAACTGAGGCTCAGCTGTTAGCTGCAAAGCAATGAAGCCCCATGTTTAAACATAATAACGATCCATGCCTGTGTTTTTGTGGAGAGTTTGTATGCTTTTCTTTTTGACCCTCTAAGAAAAACCGATGTGAGCCAGATAATTTTTACAAGCCTAAAAAACAGTACATATTGGACTTTAGGAGGAGGCACAAAAAGGGTCAGTCATGGTCAAATTACCTTGAAAGAATGAGGCACCACTTAGTAACTTCTCAGTATAATGTAAAACTTTGATAAGGGTCCACACACAAAAAGAGCAACTAATGATAAAGTAATTAGAAATGACTGAGTTGTTACTAGTTTTCATGAAGAAAGTGGTCCGTAAGTTAATTTGATTATCAGTTGTTACCTTATAAACATAGTGTTCCTTAATAACTACTCTTATTTATCGTGTACCATATTGCCAAGTTTTACTCTTTTGAACCGTCATTCATACATGGGCAAAACTTCAGCTTCAAACTTCAAACTTCTATTGGTCCTGTTGTCCTATCATTAAGAAAGCCCCCTGCTGCTCCGCCTCGAGCACATGAACACACTAAACTGACGGTGAACCAGTACATATGTTCTGTGCTTGCGTGAAAAGACACACCTCTCCGCATCAGCAGACGTCAGCTGTCTTTAATCGCCATTCAAAAAGGAAAACCGGATGGCCGTCTTGACGCTTGTTAGCCAGTTAGCATATTAACAACAAAGCCCAATATTGAAAGAACAAAGCATATTTACTGTGCGCCAGTGAAAAACACAAACCACCAGAAAACATTTCTACAGAAGAGCCAAATGGCTGAAGAAAAGCCAGCTTACCTTGTATAACAAGTTTTCTTTGACTTCACTCCCTCTTAACGCTAACTCTTAAGCTCACTCTCCTCATTTCCATTTCTCCTCTCATGCATCGAGCTGAAATGCCAATCTGATTGATGTCATTCACTGATGGGCTCTGCCGTTGCTATTGCCGATTTCAACATGCTGCATCCGCAAAAAAATTGATTGAAAGATTGATTAGAGGCGTCATGAATAAAATGAACCACATCAGTCCTACAATATATTTTTTTTCATTAGCACGTGTTGGGTCCTGACATTTGCCTTTACAACTTAATACTGTGACATCTTACAGCAGACTGATCACTGTGAGTTTAGTCCAAGTGCAAAATAGACTGATTTGAAAATTGATTGTGGGTACATGATGCTAGATATAAAGCGGATAAACAGTGCTGCAGATGTGTTTGATTATTTAGTAGAAAAAAACCTGTTTCCTCTGGGAGGTGTGATTTTTCACTGCCTTGTGTTTGATTAGTATCAATAGCACTAATGATCACTGGCTTCATATCAGTGGCACTTGTTAATATATTAGTGGAGGTTGTGCGGTAATGTGCATACCAGCATGTTTGTGCATTGCAAATTACACCTATTCATCACAGTTCACATGCTTGCTGTCCCTGCACTGTGACACTGAGGGTCCCAGGCGTGTAATTGTGTGTGTGAGTGTGATTACACTGGAGCTCGTGTCTCTGGCCTACACCCCGGGTGATGCTGTCGAGGATAGGATGTCACAAAACATTACATCACCTCTAATCTCTTTAAATCTCCTTCCATCCAGTTGAGGAAGTGTAGGCGGTAATAATGAAGAAAGAAAATGCCACCTCTAACCAGGAACACGCCTGAGGCAAAGTGATGATGTTTCACGATGGAGAGTTGACCACAAAAGAGTCAGCTTTTCACCTCCCACACACTTACAGTAATTCAGAAGTGACTCGTGTTTCCAGCTGTGAGTTGCATCATGTTCGGATCTTTCGCAGTCAAATTACTGCAAATTGAAATTGCAATTTAAATCCATGACCGATCTGATGGGAGTGCTTGTCAAACCAGGAAGTGTGAGGAATGGAGCTTCTTGTTAAAGTTTACCCACTGTTAGGTGAGTTACCAAAATGATCACTGTGGTCAGTTTGAGCCCTCAAGCTCAGGCAGGGTTATTGAATTCCCACCTGCCCAACACAAAATAGTGGCAATCCAAATTTTACCAGTTGCTGAAGAAAGTTAAACATTTAACAAGCCAGGGAGCAGTAACTTCATGGGTGGTTGCTTGGCAGCAGCTTCTGGCCAAGAAGTAATCTGCAAACTCACAGCAAAATGGCAAATTGTTGTTTTTACGCATTCTGTTTTTGCATGGACTAAAAAAAGAAGATATAATTAAAGACCTTCAGAGGTTTTGGTAGAATAATTATTTTGTTTGGACAGAGCCAGGCCAGCTGTTTTCTCCTGTTTCCAACCTTCATGTTAAGCTAACTAACAGATGCTGTAGTCTTTTGGCGTGATTTCCAAAATGTTCAACTAATGCGGGTTATATTTAAGCAAACAATAAAACATTGTTTTAGCAACTTGGTGCAGCAGAAATAAGTTGTGAATACCTCACTGTAGTATTATTATCTTTTAAGATAAGGAGAAAGTAAAACTGCATCTGATGTCCATCAGGGATATCTGGCTCTTTAGCTGCTGAGTACTATACTATACTCAGCTAGTCTGTCACTTTGTCTGCCTGTTGTGTAGAGTGGGTTTTTGGAGATTTATAAAACAGCTGATGAGAGTGGCAAGAATGATTACTAAAAAAAATTACTGAAACTAAACCACTTAGTTTAAAGATACAAAAATGCTTGCACCAGTGCCCCCAGATATGTTTCATAGGAGTGGAAAAGTTTTTCAGTTGCAGTTTAGAGTGTGCTGCTTTTTTCCGTGTGTTGGGTCAGAATTCCATTCCTACTAAAATGTTTAAATTACTTAGGTGCTAGCTCCAATTCAGCCCAGTGGGTTTTCTGACTCTTTCTGTGCTGCATTTCTTCTGCATACTTTATACTACTTTATACTATTCATACTTTTTTAAAATATTTTATTTAGTGAAAAATATAAAACAAAAAAGTTGTACATGTTGCTTTTGGTTGAAGCCTCCGTCAAAGCACTTGGTGTCAAAATTTGAGAGCTACAACACAAGTTTTCAGCTTGATATGGGCGCTGAAAGAGACAGCGTTACAACCGTCCCCAGTCCCCCCCACTGTTTGCCCCTAAAAGCAGTGCAGCTCACGGCTGGATCATTCATCTCTGCTGAAGGTTGCCGTTTTCTCCCGCTCTTTGATATAGGCTAGGTTAAGAATCACTTTCCAATGAGAATGAAACTTTCACGGCCGATCTTAAAATTTTACTTCTGATAGAGACAATGATAGTTGCCAAGCAACCAAGATGCAGTTGACACCGTGCAAAAATGTATCAATTTAACCACGGCAAAATCTGTATGAACATTATGACCATCTGTGGCTGAAATAGGTGAAATGGATCACATTTTCTTTATCGTCTGTGCAGTTTGTATAAATAACATTCATTTACTCTTTGCCTGGATTCCTCCTCGTCTGTCCTGCACTCTGTTGCTCCTCTCCGCCAACGGCCCTTCCTGCTTCTTGAGGTTGAGCAGCAAAATCTTCAGACCTGATAAATTATTTTTTTTTTATTTATCAGGACAATGCCTGACACTGACGTTCGTTGGACTGGAGGAAATCTCTCTGAGGAAAATTGTTTACTAGTGTTTACTAGTAAGTAAACACTAGTAAGTTTACTAGTGAAGACAGCGCTGAAATGGACAACTACGGTCATTATTTTAAAAAAACAAACAAAAAAGAGCTGATGAAGATGTGGAATGGTCATATTGCCTGAGTTTTTGCTGACATTGACGTTTTTAAGTGGTGGCGGTCTGGGAATCGGCAGTGGCGGCCACCACCAAAATTGATATGCAGGAAAAACCCTGCTTAAAGGTGTGAGTTAAAAGGGATCTCTTTGAAAAAGGCGCATTACTTAGCATGCCACAACCTTGTTCAGTCAGTAATGTCAGCTGGCTGTTTTTTTCACTAGGCAAATACAGTGGCAGGGCCAGCAATTGTATCATGACCCAACCCCCACCCCCCGACCCCCTCTGGGGCACCACTGCTTCACAGCTGAAAAGAGTTGCTGCCTGTGGTGGTAATCCCCTGTAGGTTTGTCACAATGAGTAAGCCCTTTTACATACATGCAGCTATTTGATCCACTGTTAATATAAAAAGGTTTATTTTAGCATCTTTAATCAACAAAAACAACATCTGCAACTGAAGGCCAGGCTGGTGCCATTTTTGCACAATCGTAAGAGGTCACATGTCAAGAAAACATAACAAATGTATTTTTAAGCATTTCAGCAAAATGACCAAAGCTTTTTCAGATGTGTATAGTCGTATAGATATTTTCAGCCAATCAAAAAAAGCTCCCATTTTGTTTTTGCACGTCAACCTATAAAAGGCTGATAGATCACATGCAGCAGCATCACTGCCTAAATGACATTTTTTTGTGTCAGGTGCAACATATACTGTATGTATTCATTATATGTAAAACAGGGCAGAGTGTTTCTGCAGTTACTTGCCTTTTTACTCAGCAAGCGATGAAATTGTTACTCCTGAGAGAGAGAGGTATAAATATGACACGACAACCAATATGTATTTTTAATCTAATCCTATGATATTTATGAGACTGTGTCTCTCCAAGTAAATGGCCTTCACAAGGTATTTTTTATTAATTAAATCTGTGGGAGTGATCCTTTTCAATAATTTCCCTTTGTGAATATGTAAATCTCTATATGTGCATAAGATTTGCAGTGTGCACAAGAATCTGCCAAAATATAAACACAACTTGGTGTAAATGCTGTTTCATTATTCATTTACCTTCATTTATATGGAAAAACAATGCAGGGTGAGTTTGTTAATGTTGAACACTTTATATACAGAGGCAACTGAAAGTGCTTTACATAAAAATGAATAAAAGAACAGAGTATGGAAATGAAAAAAAAAGTACTATTAAATTAATGAAACAAATAAGAGAACAAATGATTCTTCAGTTCCATCTCAGGTATGTGATTCGACTGGCTATTTGGACATGTGACTTCTGCTACACTCCTGCCATATTTGAGAGCTGCAAATGTGTGTGGCCATCTGTCTTTAACTTAAGTTTTTTCTTTGCCAAGACTCACAGGTTTTCAGCTGCTTCAGGGTAGCAACCAAAACAATGATGACACGGTGTGATGCAGCTACAAAAGTAACTGTGTTGTTACTAACTGCTCTGACAACAAAAATGGGCCTACCTAAGTTTTCACAGCTTTTTATTGAAAGAGGCACTGCCAGCTTAGTAGCATTGCTAACAGCATTGGAAATGGTTTAAACCTCCATTCCTTTAGAGGGTCACAGCTAAGGTGTGAATGTGAATGTACAATTTTGAGGTGCCAATAAATCTGCATGTTTTGGGCTGTAGGAGGAAATGGGAGCACCCAGAGGAGCCCCAGGGAGAACATGCAAAATCTGCAAAGAAAGGCTTCAGCCTGACAGCAGAGTTGAACCCAGAGCCTTCCTGGCACACTATTATGCCTCCCTACATTGTAACCCCTAAGAACTGTAGTATTGGTGGATAGCTAGAAATTGCTTAACTGTACACCATTGCTGCAAGGTTTCTCAGGAAACAAATTCAGCAGTAAGTAAACAATGAATTCATGTATTAAATAGGCAGGTTATTTATTTATTTATTTTTGGTTAACATTAAAATAGGTTTGTGTGATCCATACCAAAACCTGTCATGTTTTAGTACCATAACCATAATCTTTCTATCTGCATGGTCAAACAAGAGACAGGTCAAAGTGGCTTTTTGTGTAGTTAGGTCCAAGATGTAAATGATGGAAATGATAACTGCATACAAATTATTGTACTGCATATTTGGCTCCGTAGTTCTGCACCCTACCTTGCCACTCCTCAGTATATCTACTCAATGTTTCAAATATGCTACAAGTCTCAGTTTCCGCATGAACAGTGCTTTAGGGAAAGCACTCTTTTATGCTCCCATGCTCTTTAATGCTCAGTAGATTTTTATTATTAGCTTTTGACTGCCAATAGATATGAAGTCACAGTGTACTACGAAATTGTCAGATAGTCCTCAAGTATATGTGATGTATTGGGAGGATGATTAGACAGTGTCTTTTTGTCACAGGTTTAAGTTCTGGCTTTGAGTTTCTTTGGTTTCTTCAGTAGTCTCATTGAATTGTGCATTGCTAATGTCTGAATAAGGGTATGGGAGCTACTGTCAGTCCAGTGATGTCAAAGTACTGGTAAAACTTACTGCGAAGTGATTGTTTGGAAGTGCAGAGCACACTCGAGCAATCATTAGTACTCAGCACAGATGCACAACAATAATCCTGTGTGTTGTTACCATTCTGACAGGAGTTAAGATTGAGAACAATAATGAGGATGCTGAAATGATAAACATGAGGAACGTTAGGCGATGACGATGAGTGAATAATTGTGTTGAATCAAAGCAGCGGTGTCATTTTGTTTATGATAATCATAAAATGGATTCCCTCAATGCAGAAGTTGAAACTTTAGAATTGTTGGCTTCCAACAAATCTTTTAAATTGGAACCAATAAAGAACTTGACGCTGCTGCTCGGGACAATGACAATGATCATAGTGGTGATGGGAGCCATTATGATGACTTACCATAAGACTTTCAGAGCCCATTTTTGAGCTAATCCACACTGATTGGATATCCAGCTGGACCCAATCTAACCCCTTAACAGGAAATGGATTTTCCATAATGAAATTCACAAGGAACCAAACCCAGGCAATGGGACTCATATAAAAGGCGTGCCTGAGCACAGAGAGTCTTCCTCCAGCCCCGCTGATCTGATCCACCCAGTCATGATTTGAAATCCATTTCTGTGGAGATGCTTCAAATGTCTTACTGTTTCCTTGGAAACAGCATCACTTGCCTGAACTGTCAGGAAAGGTTGTCACTGATGTTCATGGACAGACTCCCTAAAACTTGGGAACTCTAAAGAAACAAGACTTCTCCACCTTCTCCACCTTGTAAAAAATGTGACGGTTGTTGAACTTGAAAGAAACTGTCAGTATATTTTTCATTCATTACATCAGGGCAACCAGGTCACAATAGATCCTTATCAGAGATCTCACCTGAAAGTCAGGCCGACTCACCAGATGAAGACTGTGGCTATAAGCCTGCTATTTACTGACTACTTTGGCAAGCATTCTCCCTTCATTCCACTATGTGTATGTTACTGTTTTCAAAATCCCCTTTGCTGTGGGAAATCGCAACCACCTACATGCTAAAAACAGCATGTTCTGATGAAGATTTGATTCATGCAATAAGGCATACCTGCTTTTTACTTTTGGTGAATTGTTGTAATCTACAACGAATGAAACAACTTGTGAATGCACCTCAGAAAAGCCTAGACTCTGTCTCGTAGGACTCTCATGCCTGACGTTGATCTGATTCCTGACACAACCAGTCAGAGCTGATTTGCCACATCTTTCAAAACATCTCTTGTTAAACAATACCTCAATATTATCCTTTTTGTGCCAAAAGGCTTATCACTGGCTGTCCTGCATCCCCGCCGGATCATCTGTTGCTGCTGTCTACAGAGCCAGTCTGCCCAAATAGCATGAGCTAACACAGCAGCAGTGCTAACACCCAACACTGAGCCATTAAACAGTCCCAATAAACTCATACAATAACCAAACAGCTCAACTCTGTTTAACTCATAAAAAATTATTAGGGATGTTAGCCATGCAATGTAAACAATTAACGCTGTCAGTGTGTGTGTTTCCCCTCAGCACTAGTTTGCAAGAGCACTATCACTGCATCCTGGACTTAGAACTTTACTCCTAGTTACAATATGCTCTACAATACAATATGGTCAATTCTCAAATACAGATATCTCCATTTTTATTCTTTACTGTGCATTGCAGGTAATAAAAATATTAGTAAGTCAAAATGACTTAATAACAATCTTGGTAACATACACAATTTGACTTCAGTTTGAGGATGACCTTGCTCACTGTAAACTGTGGTGAAGAGTAGCAATAATAAGTGAGGACAAAAAATGGTTAGAGAGCAAAAAGATGCTGATATGTAATATGGAGTTGATTCAGAAACCTTCATCAGTTATGGCCTTGCAAAACCATAAACGGCGAGAAAATTATTCATGTGTCCATTTTCTGATCTGCCACCACTTAACGTTTGAAGTTAGTGGGAGATTAAGGTCATGATTAAAATAAACCATTGTCCACAGTCAAGTGATTTGACCTATACCATGTCACTCTATGTCTTGCTTTTGGTCCTACAAGAAACAAATTGTCACTTGTTCAAAGAGGCCTTTGAACAAGTGACAAAAGTTGTCAAAACATAGCAGAATACAGTAAGAGATTAGATTAAATTAGATCCTATTCAGATGAATTAGATTACAATATTCTTCCCTGTGATCAGATGGATCTTGTCTGCTGTGGTCCTGATTCTTTCAACTCAAGCTGCTCATCCATATTCCACTTTCTAGAGCAGCTCACTTTCAAGCACCAACGATAATGGGCCTTTTTGATAGAGATTTATGGCGGTTTCCTTACAAAGAGGAAAGGAAATGCATTGTGAAAAAGTGTCATTGCCCATTTTTGTGCAGGTAATGTGTATGGATGTGAGATTGTTTTACATCCATTGATGAAACATCAGTCCAGCAGAAGTGGTTATATCTGCTTATCACAGCATCCTGCATGCCCATCATTCAGAGGCTGTTAGTGAGCTGGAGATGCAAGGCTTATCTAACCTCCAAACGACATGACAGACAGCAGCCCGAGCCAAGGCCGGCTGCTGCAAAACTGTCAAGCCGGTAAAAGGTTCTGCACCAAATTAATTTCCACCACCGTTACCTCTCCACTCCTTTTCCACTGCTCTTTTATGGCTGCAAAGCTATCAGAGTGTGCAGCTGTTGCAGATCGTTGATATCCTGGAGTGCTGTGGGCTTGGTTCCAGCTCACAATCTTAACTTCATCTCTCTTTTATACATATTTTGTCATTAATGCAGAAAAAGGGTTTAATCGAAGTCTTCAAGCTAGTGTCTCGATGCCTGTCTCAACTCCTCTGCCCCCCCCCCTTCTCTCTCCTTTGTATTCCCAGTCTAACAGTATCAGATGGTGGATCAGAGAGTGAGGTGTTGTTGGCGTTGCTACACCATTAACTCAGCAGAGGCAGGATTTTTACCGCTGTTCAGGTGGGATTTCACAATTTTGATGAAATGTCAGCCACACAAACAGGTTTTACATTTCTGTTCAACACATAACAAAAGCTGAAAACCATTCCTGCTGATGAAAATACATGCATCAATTTTGCCTGATATCAGACAGATTTGTCGACTTGTTACACTCCGTTTCCATCTTCAGTCTGACATTGCGTCCACTCTAGCTGATTTCTGTGGGGGAGGGTGATTTAATTTTCCCTTACCAATCACTGGAGACCCACATAGCTGCTGTAGTCTAACTTCATTTGAAGTCTGCTGTGGGTCTGCACCATTACCACACCGATGCACGCCTGTGGTACATCGTTAAGGCAAAGTCTTCAAACCGCTTTACAGTCATCGGAGCTAGCAGAAATGCTGGATCTGCTACCACATTTCAGCAGCGAGAGAGGCACGACCACATGGATCATACAAACACAAACAAGTCAAGAAAGATTTCTAAGACAGAGAACTGATAATATTCAGGGTTACATAAAATATTGTGAACATTACTGTCCATGCAGGCAATTATTTGTTTACTTTAAAACCTACCATGTCTTTTCTCCCGTAGGCCGATATTGTTGTTTTGTCTGCTGACAGTTACGTTGTTACTGCCGCTGGCTGATGGACTACACAATATTTAAACAGTTTTCCCAGACTTCTGAGTTATGTGTTAAGTGGTGCATTGGTGCACTGAAATGGAGCAAACCCACTGATATGAAATCATGCGAATGTACCTGTTTTGCCGGGTTTTAAGAGTAGACTATATCAAGTAATAAAACTATGTTTTCAAGCATAATTGAGAAGTTGTGGCGAATAAGCACAGTCTCGATAGCAGTGTCTATCTTGTCTATAGCACTTGCAATTGTTATTATTACTGCTCACTGGTTCCAGTGCATGGCTTGACAGTGCTTAACAGCAACTTGGAAAAGGCGCTGATTCCGACTCTGGCGCTAATTGGTTAATTGTTATTTCCCTCGCAGCCCTCATAGGTTGTTTTTTATTTTGACCGATAAACTGCTGTTTCATGTCATGATGCCAATGAATCAGCCAACGCGAACTCAGTGGATTGGGCAGATTCAAAGGTCTTGACCCAGGCAAGCATCCATTGTTAGTGTTAATTCAACATTACAAAAACAGAGAAAAGAAATCTTTCTTTTAGTAGCATTTCAGACTGCACACTGAGAGCAA